>NC_083730.1:30631414-30935306 GCF_028564815.1 Eubalaena glacialis
TTGTTGAGGATTTTTGCATCTATCATCAGAGATACTGGCCTGTAATTTTTTTTTTTTTTTTTTGAGTGTTTTTCTCTGGTTTTGGTATCAGGGTAATGCTGGCCTTGTAGAATAAGTTTGCGAGTGTTCCCTCCTTTTTATTTTTTGGAATAGTTTGAAAGAGCTAGGCATTAACTCTTCTTTAAATGTTTGGTAGAATTCCCCTGTGTACTGTTCAGTCCTGAAGTTTTTTTGGGGCGTGGGGAGTTTTTTGATTACTGATTCAATTTCAGTGCTAGTAATTTGTCTGTTCAGATTATCTATTTCTTCCTTTCAGTCTTGGAAGAAAGAAAGAATGTATGTTCTGGGAATTCATCTATTTCTTCTAGGTTGTCCAATTTGTTGGTGTATAACAGGTTGTTGCATTCTTTTATGATTGTTTGTATTGCTGTGATATTGGTTGTTATTTCTCTTTTATCTCTACTTTTGTTTATTTGGGTCTTCTTTTTTTCTTAATGAGCCTGGCTAAAGTCTTATCAAGTTTGTTTATCTTTTAAAAAGCCAGCTCTTAGTTTCATTGATCTTTTCTTTTTCTTTTTTTCTTTTTTCCCCTTTGTTGTCTATTTTATTTACACTCTAATTTTTTATTATTCCCTTCCTTCTGCTGACTTTGTTTGTTCTTCCTCTTCTAATACCTTTAGATGGAAAGTTAGGTTCCTTGAGGTTTTTCTTGTTTCTTGAGGTAGGTCTATATCATTATAAACTCCCCCCTTAGAGCTGCTTCTGCTGCATTCCTTAGGTTTTGGAAAGTAGAGTTTTTATTTTCATTTGTCTCAAGGTATTTTCTGATTTCCTCTATGATCTCTTCATTGACTCATTGGTATTTTAGTAGCAAGTTGTTTAGTCTCCATGTATTTGTGTTTTTCTCATTTTTCTTCCTGTAATTGACTTCTAAATTCATATTATTGTGTTCAGAAAAGATGTTTGATAAGATTTCAGTCTTCTTAACTTTATTGAGATTTGTTTTGTGGCATAACATGTGATCTGTCCTTGAGAATGGTCCATGAGCACTTGAAAAGAATGTGTATTCTGTTTTTGGATGGAATGATCAGCAGATATCTATTAACTACATCTAGTCTAATGTGTCATTTAAGGTCAGTGTTTCCTTAGTGATTTTCTCTCTTGATGATTTATTCATTGCCCTAAGTGGGGTATTAAAACCCCCTACTACTATTGTATTATTGCCAATTTCTCCCTTTATGTCTGTTAATATTTGCTTTATATATTTAGTTGCTCCTATATTAAGTGCATATATGTTTATGAATATTATATCTTCTTCTTAGATTGTCCCCCTTATTATTATATAATGTCCTTCCTTTTCTTTTATTATAGACTTTTTTTAAAGTCTACTATGTCTAATGTGAATATTGTTACTCCAGCTTTCTTTTAATTTCTATTTGCATGGAATATATTTTTCTATCCTCTCTCTTTTAGTATGTGTGTATCTTTAGCTCTGAAGTGAGTCTCTTGAAGGCAGCATAGAGACCAGTGTTGTTTTTTAATTCAACCAGCCACTCTATGTCTTTTGATTGGAGCATTTGGCCCATTGACATTTAAAGTTATTATTGATAGATATGCACTTACTGCCTTTTTGCTACTTGTTTCCTGGTTGTTCTTGTTGTTCATCTCCATTCTTTTATTTTTCTTTAAAGTCTTCCCTTGTAGTTTGATAAATTCTTTTTAGTGTTATGTTTGAGTTTATTTTAATTTTGTTTATCTATTGTAAGTTTTTGATTTGTAGTTACCATGAAGTTCATATATGTTAAACTATATATCTGCTTGTTTTAAACTGATAGTCATTTATGTCCAAAGGCATTCTAAAAGATCTACATTTTTTTGCTCCTCTCATTGCCATGTTTTGTGTTTTGATGTCATATTTTATATCTTCATGTCTTTCTCTTAACTGCTTATTGCAGTTGTAGTTGATTCTACAATTTTAGTTTTTTAACCTTCATGCTAGCTTATTTAAGTGGTTGATCCACTACCTTTACTATATTTTTGCCTTTACCAATGAGATTTTTCCCTTCCTATATTTTCTTATTTCTTTTTATAGCCTTTTCTTTTCAATTTTAGAAGACCAATTAACATTTTGTGTAAGGTCAGTTTAGTGATGATGAACTCTTTTAGTTTTTGCTTGTCTGGGAAGCTCTATCACTCCTTCAATTCTGTATGATAACCTTGCCAGATAGAGTATCCTAGGTTGCAGGGTTTTCCCTCTTCACTTTAAATATATTATGCCTTTCCCTTCTGACATGCAATTTTTTTTGCTCAAAAATCAGTTGATAGCCTTATGAGGGTATGTCACTCTTTGTTTTTTTTCTTGATGCCTTTAAAATTGTCTCTTTAACTTTTGCCATTTTAATTATGATATGTCTTGATGTTGTTCTCTTTGAATTCATCTTGTTTGATACTCTTTGTGATTTCCGCATCTGGATATTGGTCTCATTTTTCAGGTTAGAGAAATTTTCAGCCATAATTTTATCAAATATGTTTTCTACCCCTTTCTTTCTCTCTTCTCCTGAGACCCTTATAACATAAATGTTAGTGTGATTGATGTTGTCTCACAAGTCCCTTAAACTATCCTCATTTTTAAAAATTTATTTTTCTTTTTGTAGTTCTGATTGGGTGATTTTCACTATTCTATCTTCCAGGTCACTCATGTCTTCTTCTCTGTCACCTAATCTGTTGTGAATTCATTCTAGTGTATTTTTCATTTTAGTTACTGTGTTCTTCAGCTCTGATTCATTCTTTTAACTTTTTAGTTCTTTGTTGATGTTTTCACTGTGTTCCTCTATTCTTTCCCTGATTTCAGTTGGCATATTAATTACTGTTGCTTTGAACTCTTATCAGGTAAATTATCCATTTCATTAGATTTTTTTCATTCTTGTTCTTTCATTTGAAACATATTCTTCTGTGTTTTCATTTTGTTTGACTCTCTTTGTCTCTATGAAATTAGGCAAAAGTTACCTATCCTGGTCTTTAAGGTGTGATCTTGTGTGGGAGCATCCCTATGCAGTCTGCATGTGCCTAGTGGCTTTGGTGGGAAAGATAGGTCTGATGTGAGCATGGGCTGTATCTTCTCCCAGGGTTTGCTTGCAGCAGCCACCTTGGTGGGAGTTAGGGCTGGAATCAGAGGGGCTACAGCTAGAGCCAGGTTCAAGTGGGAGCTTCTCCTAGGCTCAATGGAAGTCACTGACCTATTGAGAGGTGAGACTGGTATCAAAAGGATTGGAGCAGGAGCCCTGAAGAAGGCAGGCTTCCCCCTTGCATGGTAGCAGTCTCCACCTTGGTTGGGGGCATAGCCAAACCCAAGAAGTTAGAGTTCCATTTCTGAGATGCCTTCAGGGCTCCACCCTGGGAGGAAGTGAGCTCAGCATCTTTCTTCTCTGCCATATTGATCCTCAGATAAGGTTTAAAAAAAACTCAACTTAAATATCTTATCTTAATAAATAAAATAAAATTAAGACATTTAAAAATAATACCTTAAAATCACCCAATAAAAATCTGTGTTAAATTTTTCCTTGTTCTCATGAAAATGTCTTTGAATCTTAGTCCAAATAAATTTTATGCATTGTAATTGTTTGCTATCCCTCTGAAGTCCATTTTAGTCTGTAATGAGTTAAAACAGACTCTCTTTATTCTTTTCTTTCTAATGCTATATATTCATTTGAAAATCTGGGTCATTTGTCCTATAAGATTTTCCATTTAACATTTGACTAACTTTATCCTTGTGGTATCAATTCACATGTTTCTCTAGTGTCTGTCTTTCCTGAAAACTGTCAGTTAAATCTAAAGGCTTAGTCAGGTTAAAAGTTATTTATTTTTCTAGCAAGAATAAGATGTAAGTGGTACTGTGTGCTTCTTATTTCACTGTATCAAGAGATGCAAAATGTATGATGGTCTTACCTTTGGTAACATTAAGATTGATCAAGGTGTTCAAATTATATAAGCACAATCCACTTTTTATGAAGTTCCCAATAAAACTTTCACCCAAGGAGTTTAGTAGACTTTCATGATTGTTACATGGATCCATTGTTTCATTAGGGATGAACAAATGATTTATAAATCCTTCGTGTATAAGCTGTATTTCTCCTTCAAACAAAAACTTGCCCTTATCACCTCTTTGGTTGTAGTGAAATAAAATCTATACAAGGTACATGCATTTTTTCCTTTTAAAAAAATTTTCAGAATAATGAGTTGGTGTCTGAGAGAACTAAAACATTGACCAATAAGCTTTTTTCCTAATCATGAATTTATAACTTTTTCATTTTTTGATGTGTTCCAATTCATTGGAGTTCTTGGTGTTATTGTTATTATTATTTTGATGGATCTATTGTCCCACATTTGGCCAGTGAGAGTCCCTGTAAGTCAATTTCTGTGTCTTTTGACCAATAGACCCATACTTTGCATGACTCATTGCTTTCACAGAAAATAATATATTAGGCTCATCTTGCAGTTTTCCTGCCCTAGAAGGAAATTACTTCCTCCATCTTTTGTGAGAGAGAGACAGAGTAATTGATACCAGAGTTATCTGAAGACTATGGTGAGGGAAGTGTCCAGAAAAGAGAGAATGGAGACACAACACTTCTGTGGATTTTCATGAAAACTGGTTCTAAGGATTTCTTTCATTCTTTTTCTTTTCTTTTTTTTTTTTTTTTAAAAGAAGTATTTCTCCCTCTACTCTTAGATCAGCTTAATGGAGGAAAAGCATTTTGTAAGCTCAAGGGTTTTCATCATTGACTTCCTGATTGATTATGGCACATTAGTTTCAGTACTTTCTAGCTTGGTTTCATTTAATAAGGAAGATAATGTACTGGGCTGAAAAGCACCTTAAGCCAGGAGTCATGACACTTGGATTGCCAGCACAAGCTCACTGTGTGACCACAGACAAAACCCAGATATGCTATCCTTTCATTTTATTTCACCTATAAAATAAGGACACAAGTAACTGCCAATTTATCTTTCAGAGAATCGGTGAAAATATTACTAGAAGTGAATTTGGAATGCCTTAAAATATAAAGTAAATATACTACTGTAAAGAGTATATCTGTAAGGTGTACTGACTCAAGTTTTGCTCTTTGCACTTCTTCTTTTACTGGACTTGATCTTCTCTACCTTCTGTGGGCTTTGACCAATTTTTTGATTTGTCATTTTACTGCTGCCGTCTTAAGTCCTTATGACCTAACTACCAGAAAATTTCTGGATCTGGATAGTCTCTTGATTTGTTCCTAAACTTAGAATTAGTTCTCAAACTTGAATTACCTTCTACTTGTTGTTCAATATGGCAGGAAGAATTAAGTGGTAGACTGTAATATCTGTAAAATCCATCTGGGATCTAAAAACATTAGTGTATTATGCATACACAACACACAACATTCACATACATACACATAGTATACTAAAAGGAAAAAAACAAAACAAAACATGGTTAAAGGGTGGTAGTAGTGTTGGTGTGGTTTAGTGGAAATGCTTTGGCCAGGAAATCAGAAGGCCTGGACTCAAGCCCAGTTGGTAGACATGTAATTTTGTGGAAGTCACTGCAACTCTGTGACTCTCAAGTTCATCATCTGTAACAATTTAATTTTGAGGTCTCTTACAGCCCTGACATATTTAAGTCTTTTAAGAAAAGAGGAAGAAAACATTTCCCCAAATTTCTAACAATGTCAGTAAGACTCAACATATGTCATATTGGGCCCATAGGAGATTTAGTTATAGTTCCTTGTGGTTTTGATTCTAAATATTTTTCTTGAGCTGAATTCTTCAAACATGTTTCATGACACCCACATCAAGATGTTAAAACTTTTAGAGGAGAAAGTAACTATATAGTTTGTCCATGCAAATGGTGGGCAATTGCTCTATAGTAAACACACTACTCAAGAAGATGGAGTCTGAACTTCTTCAAACT
Organism: Eubalaena glacialis; assembly: GCF_028564815.1. NCBI lineage: Eukaryota > Metazoa > Chordata > Mammalia > Artiodactyla > Balaenidae > Eubalaena > Eubalaena glacialis. The sequence goes on from NC_083730.1 coordinate 30,637,359, forward strand.
AGATTTCCTCCCCCAGAAGGTTAAAGCACAAGAAGTACATTTTTTATGTGAAGACATAAAAAAAAAAAAGAATGTCTTGAAAGCTAAGAGAAAAAGTGTGAGCCGTATTTTTAGAAAGCTGTGGTTAATAACACACTTAGCCCAACCACATTTCTCTTAAAAATAAGTTACAAAATATTTTTCCACTTTTAAGGTGTATTTTGCTATTCACTTCAACATTAAAACTTCAAATATACAGGACTTTACATTTTAAGAAGTAAATTTTATAGTCAATAACTTAGTTTTTTGCTGTTGTTGAGCTTACTCTGCTTTTACTGAGGTTAGAAATTGATTCTTTTTCTTTTCCAATTTGCCATTTTTCAAAATCGGAATGTTTATTAGACAGATGGACAACCATCATCCACTTAAGTGAATGTTTTCTAAGTCTTGAATGAGACCTGAGATTTCTTCTGTCTATAGACCTTCGTCTCAAAGTCTCTTTGAATAATCTGGAATCACTGGGAGTCAGTTGATTTTCTCTTCCTACAGCTAATATAGGCATTCTTCTTCTTTCTCTTGGCCTGCTCTCCATTAAGTTAGATCATATCAACTTTTCTCCAACCTGTATCAAACAGCCTCCAATGATTAGGAAACGCAGGGTTCAAAAAAACATATCAGGGACGATTCCCTCTTACCATGCTGATGGTAGGCATCAGACTAACATGCCTTGTAGTCTGCCTTGGTATGCCAGATCTTTCCCTCATGTTGCTGATGAGTTTCCTTACCCTTAAGCTTCATTGTAACAAGTACTGTTTTCGGCAATATTCTATTAGGTCTTCATTTCATTTGGACAGATTACCCATACTTATTTCAATAAACTAATTTCTATAAGTTTATTTCTATTAGTTTATTTCTATAAACTAATTTATTTCTGTTAATAAAGACATCTATTTAGCTTTGTATTATTTTGTTTTCATTTGGGGCAGTAGTTATTGTTATATGACTTTTTAGTACACCAAGTGACTTTAAGGCTTTAATTAATTACACTGATATTAAGAAAAACTTCTTTACATAATATCTATTTACTCTTAGGGATATTTAGAGAGTCAACATTGTAATTGCTTTTTTTTTTTTTTTTTGGTAGTCATGGTTATGTTTTTCTTAAGTTAGAAACTGTGATAATATTTAGGGCTAAGGACATACTTAGGGCTTGGTATAAGCAGTTCTTTTCCAAATAAATTATTGAAAGGAGACTTAGAAAAAAGTTTGATTATTATTAAATAGCTAATAACATGATAATAAATGAGGAAGACATGTGGTTATCTTTGTGTTTCCTTTCCTACATTTTCTATTTCATACAGTGTTTCAGATTTGGTATAGATGCAAACATCTAGGTTCATGAGTGAAGTTTCCATTTTTCTCACAAATATCTGATGAAGGTTCAAGATAGGCTTCATTTTGTGTCTGTGACTAGGAAGGGAAACAATATTAGACAAAGAAATAAAGCACTTCTGAACAGACCCATAAGTGCTCAGATGGGACACATTATAAGACCTTTGTACCATTTATACATTCGAAATCATTTCCTATATCTAGGCTCCTGAAAAAGAAAGAAGTTGGTCTGCTTCCTCTGCAAGGCTCTGTCCAGCCAGAGGACAAATTGTTACAGGCAACTGGTTTCAACAGCAAGAAAATTGTGCTTTTTTTTTTTTTTCTTTAAGCAAATTTTTTTGAAAGGATAGTTGCTTTTGTGCATTAAAGAATATGTATATTTCCAAATAATTGTGTCACAAAGTGGATACATGTGAAGGAGACAATGGACTCTCCTTGTTCTTTAGTATGTTTCTGCTTTCAAATGCTCTGAGATTTTATCCTGAACATAGAAAAAAACTTTGAAAATCATTTTAAAACTCTTGTATGTTATGCTTACAAGTAGTAATAGCTTATATTTATATCACTCAAAGGTTTCCAAATCTTTTTTCTATTTACACTTATTATATTTAAATATATTTGTATGAAGTGGGCAGGCAAGAATTAGTACCATTTTTCTTAAGAGAAACAAGCCTCAGAGAGATTAAATAGGTAGTGAGGCAATATTGGGATCTGGTTCTCTGAGACCCTGTGCCTTGGTTGTCTCCTCTTCACCAAAGATCTTTTGGGACCAGGGTAGCTAGTGCTTCTTATGGCACCAACTTGAGTCAATCACTTCAGCTCTCTGCTTCATTTATCTCCTATATCAAATGGGGATTTTCTCAGAATTAATAGGGATTTCAAATTAATTTTCTATATTCTGTTGCAGAAGATAGCTTTACACAAATGTGAGCTGTCATCACAACAATAGTAAGACATCAGGAGTTGAGAGATGTGGAATAACAGAGAAAAGGGATTTCAAAGGAACCAGAAACACAAAATGCATAAGAGAGACAGAAGGGGTAAAAATTGCTGCAAAGTGGGTAAAATCTTTTGGCAAATTCTATTTCTCTAGAGAATATGATATTGCCTGGCTGAAACAGAAGAATTAATTGTGTGCTTACCCTGGCCAAATGCTGCTGTTCTGGGTGGTAGTGTTGTTGATCAGCTAGAATTTTCAACCTGAGATTTGTGGTGATAGTCCCCATAGGTGGCTTGAAATACTTAACAGTGTGTTCTTCACAGTGAGTTTAGTGAACTGTGCATGCTTTAAAAATTGCCTGCAGGGGACAGTCCAAATACAAATAACTTAAACTGAGGAGTAAACAGTGAAATGCATTTATGTTCTCCAGTAGACTTAAGAATTGAAAGATCAATAACACTTGTTTCAGGAGCCATTTGCAAAAAAAGCACTGGCTGAAACAAACTGATAGATTCATCTGGGGGGATTTATACCAAACAGAATATTTCTGGATGATTTGTTGAGTTTCTGTTGTTGATTTTGGCAGCAGGGGAATTTACATTTACATTAATAATGTTATCTGTTGTTTTATTTTTGACATTTTAATATTTTAGAATACATAATACAAGTGTGATGTTATCATTTTGAAGAGGTAATGCCAATATATATCACTGGGATATGTTAGAAATGTGTTGAGAGTAAGAGATGATCCCTATTTATGACTTCTACCTAGGGGTACATTGTGGTAAGCCATGGTTGAACCTGATACGCTGAAACTGTGATTCTGATTTTTGAAATAAAAGTATGCTATATAAACTAGTTTAACAAGAAATTATGAATTCATAACCTGGATATCAGGTTTGCATGATCTGTGCTGAGGTGCTTATTCTCTGCCTTTTGCCCTCATCTTAAAACTACATAAATGGAAATGAGCCCACTATTTGCGTTGACTTGGTGCATTCCTTCCTTACTACAGGTTAAAAAGGTCTTAAATGGTTGGGCTTCCCTCTTTGAGGGGAAAGAGAGCAAAGGGGAGCCATCCACTTGTGCAGTAATGTATCCTGGATCGCCAGAATACCACTTGCATTACTTGTTGGTTGAAATATAGTGAAACCAACCACAAGTAACCTCAGTTAAGTCCAAGACATTATTATCAAATTTAAACTATCCAAAATTCTATTACTTGCTTCTTCAAAAGCTTTGCAATGCGAGATATTTTTGGAATAGAGATAACCCTTTAATTTGGTTAAATCTTACATATTATAGAGAATAAGTTGAAGAAAATTATCTTGTAGAAATTGTCTCTAAAATTAAATGGAAGTTCTGGTATGTGTATATAGGTAAATTCATCCACAGATGAAGCTACCTATATACACATACATATATACATACACAATGGAATACTACTCAGCCATAAAAAATGAATGAAGTTAAAGAATACATTAACATTAATAGGTAAATACCACATCTTTATTCATTCATCTGTGGATGGACACTTAGGATGCTTCCATATCTTGACTATCATAAATAATGCTGCTATGAACATTGAGGTGCATGCATCTTTTTGAATTAGTACATTTGCTTTCTTCAGATATATACCCAGGAGTGGAATTGCTGGATCATAAAACAATCTTATTTTTAGTTTTTTGAGGAATCTCTATACTATTGTATTCTGTAGTGGATGCACCAATTTATATTCCCACCAACAGTGTACTACTGTTCTCTTTTCTCCACACCCTTGACAACATTTGATATTTGTTATTTGTAGAATTTTTGATGATAGCCGTTCTGACAGGTGTGAGGTGATATCTCATTGATGTTTTGATTTGCATTTCTATGATGATGAGCGACACAGAGTATCTTTCCATGTGCCTGTTAATCATCTGTATATCTTCTTTAGAAAAATGTCTATTCAGGTTTTCTGCTCATTTTTTAACCAGGTTTTTGTTTTCTGGTTATTGAATTGTATGAGCTGTTTATATATTTTGGATATTAACCCCTTATCAGTCATATCATTTGCAAGTATTTCTCTCATTCAGGAGGATATCTTTTCATTTTGTTGATAGTTTCCTTTGTTATGCAAAAGCTTTAAGTTTAATTAGGTCCCATTTGTTTGTTTCTACTTTTGTTTACTTTGCCTTACTGAAAATATATGGCTACAATTTATGTCTAAGATTGTTCTGCCTATATTTTCTTCTAGGAGTTTTATATGGCTTCAGGTCTTACATTTAGGTTTTAATCCACTTTGAGTTTATTTTTGTATATGGTGTGAGAAAAATGTTCTAACTTCATTCTTTTACATGTACCTGTCCAGTTTTCCCAGAACCACTTATTTAAGAGATTGTCTTTTTTCCATTGTATATTCTTACTTCCTTTGTCATAAGTTAATTTATTGTAAGTGTGTGGGTTTATTTCTGGCCTCTCTATTCTGTTCCACTTATCTGTGTGTCTATTTTTGTGCCATTACCATGCTGTTTTCATTACTGTAGTTTTTTAGTATAGTCCAAAGTCAGGGAGGTTGATACCTCCAGCCTTGTTCCTTTTTTCAAGAGTGCTTTGGTTATAGGATTATTTATTCTAGTTCTGTGAATAATGTCATGGGTATTTTGATAGTGATTGCATTAAATCTATAGATTGCTTTGGGCAGTATGAACATTTTAAAAATATTAATTCTTCTAATCCATGAACACTGGGTATCATTACATTCATTTGTATCATCTTAAATTTCCTTCATAAATTCATGAAATACCTTACACTTCTCAGAGCATAAGTTTTTTTTTTTACCTCATTCTTTAATTTATTCCTAGGTATTTTAATTTTTTGATGTAATTTAAAAAGGGATTGTTTTCTTGGTTTCTTTTTCTGATAGTTCACTTTTAGTGTATAGAAAAGCAATAAATTTCTTTATAGTAATATTGTATCCTGCAACTTTACTGAATTCACTTATTAGTTCTAATTTTTTTTTTTTTTTTGATAGAGACTTCAGGGTTTTATCTATATAGTACCATGTCACCTGCATACAATGACAGTTTTACTTGCCTTTCTATTTGGATGCCTTTTATTTATTTTTCTGTCCAGTTGCCAAGACTATGTCTTCTAATATTATGTTAAATAGAAGTGGTGAGAGTGGGCATCCTCGTCTTGTTCCTGATTTTAGAAGAAAAGCTATCTTTTCACCATTGAGTATGATGTTAGCTGTGGGTTTGCTATAAATGACCTTTATTATGTTGAGATATGTTCCCTCTATACCAACTTTGTTAAGAGGTTTTATAATCAATGGATGTTGAATTTTGTCAAATTCTTTTTCTGCATCTGAGATGATCATGTGATTTTTATCATTTGTTTTGTTATTATGGTGTACCACATTGACTGATTTGTGAGTATTGAATCATCCTCGCATCCCTAGAATAAGCCCCACTCTATCATGATTATGATTCTTTCTATGTATTGTTGAATTCAGTTTCTTAATATTTTGTTTATTTTTGCATCTACATTCATCAGAGATATTGGCCTGTATTTTTTTTTTTTTTTGCAGTGTCTTTGTCTCTTTTAGATATCAGGGTAATGGTGCCCAAGTTGAATGACTTGGGGAGTGTTTCATCCACTTCAATTTTTAGGAACAGTTTGAGAAGGATAGGTATTAACTCTTCTTCATATGTTTTGTAGAATTCCCCTGTGAAACCATCTAGTCCTGGACTTTTGTTTGCTGGTAGTTTTTTAAAATTATAAATTCAATTTCACTGCCAGCAATCAATTTGTTCAGATTGTCTTTTTCATCCTGATTCAGTCGTGGAAGATGTACGTGTCTAGAAATTTATCCGTTTCTTCTAGTTTGTCCAATTTGTTGGCATAGAACTGTTCGTAGTATTCTCTTACGGTATTTTGTATTGATATCTCTGTGATATCAGTTGTACCTTCTCCTCTTTCATTTCTTATTTTTTTATTAGAGTCTCCTCTATTTTTTTCTTGATGAGTCTGGATAAAGCCTTATAAATTTTGTTTATCTTTTCAAAAAAAATCAGCTCTTGGTTTTATTGATCTTTTGAATTGTTTCTTTGATCTTCATTTTATTTATTTTCTCTCTGATCTTAATTAATCCCTTCCTTCTACTGACTCTGGGCTTTGTTCTTCATTTTCTAATTACTTTAGATGGTAGGTTAGGTTGTATATTTAAGAGTTTTAAATTTTCTTGAGGTAGGCCTATATCGCTATAAAATTCCCTCTTAGAACTGCTTTTGCTGCTTCTCATAGATTTTGGAAATTTATGTTTTTATTTTCATTTGTCTTGAGGTACTTTCTGATTTACTATTTGATTTCTTTATTGACCCATTGGTTTTTTAGTAGCATATTCTTTAGCATGTGTTTGTGTTTTTACCATTTTTCTTCCTGTAATTGATTTCTATTTTCATACTGTTGTATTCAGAAAAAATGCTTCACATAACTTCTATCCTCTTAAATTTGTTAAGACTTGTTTTGTGGTCTAGCATGTGTTTTATCCTGGAGAATGTTCCATGTGTACTTGGAATGAAAGTGTATTTGGAATGCAGTGCTCTGTAGATCTGCAAAATCCAACTTGTTTAATGTGTCATTTAAGGACAATTTCCTTACTGATTTTCTTTCTGGTGATCTGTACATTGAAGTGAGTGGTATGTTAAAGCCCCCCGCTCTTACTGTATTATTGTCAATTTCTCCCTTTATGTCAGTTAATATTTGCATTATATATTTAGTTGCTCCTATATTAGGTACATATATGTTAAAGAGTGTTTTATCCTCTTCTTTTATCAATCCATTTATCATTATAATATGACTTTCTTTGTCTTTCATTATAGCCTTGTTTTAAAGTCTATTTTGTCTGCTACACCAGCTTTCTTGTCATTTCCATTTACAGGAAATATATTTTCCATCCCCTCACTTTCACTCTGTGTGTGTCCCTGGCTCTGAACTGATTCCCTTATATTCAGCATATAGGTGGGTCTTGTTTTTTATCTGATCAGCCACCTCTGTCTTGATTTGAGCACTTAGCCCATTTACATTTAAATCGATTATTGATAGGTATATATTTACTTTCATTTTGTTACTTGTTCTCTGGTTGTTTTTGCAGTTCTTCTTTGTTCTTTTTTCTTCTTTTAGTTTCTGCTCTTGTGTCTGATGATTCTAAAGGATCTACATTTTTGACTCCACACCATGTTTTGTGTTTTTGATGTCATATTTTACCACTTCATGTTTATCCCTTCACTGTTTATTGTAGTTATAATTGATTTTATAATTTTTTTGTATTTTAATCTTTATACTAGAGTATTTAACTGGTTGATTCACATGCTTTATTATATATCTGTCTTTACTAGTGTATTTTTCCTTTCCTATGGATTTTTAATTCCTGTTATAGCCTTTTCTTTTTCACTTAAAGAAGTCCCTTTAACATTTATTTTTGGGTAAGTTTAGTATTGATGAATTATTTTAGTGTTTGCTCACCTGAGAAGATATTTTTTTTAATCTCTCATTCAATTCTAAATGATAATATTTCTAGGTAGAGTATCCTGGAGTGCTGGGTTTTCCCTTTCAACAATTTGAATATACCATGACACTCCCTCCTGGCCTGCAAAGTTTTTGCAGAAAAATTAGCTGATAGCCTTATGGGAGGCTCCCTATATATGACTTTTTGTTTTTCTCTTGCTGTCTTTAATATTATCTCTTTATCTTTAAATTTTGTCATTTTAATTATGATATTTCTTGGTGTGGGTCTGTTTGGGTTCATTTTGTTTGGGACTCTCTGTGCTTCCTGTACCTGGATTCTGTTTCCTTCTTTAAGTTTGGGAAGTTTTCAGCCATAATTTTATCAAATATATTTTTGACCCTTTTCTCTCTTAATGCAAGTGTTGGTACACTTGATTTTTGTCAGAGGTCTCTCAAACTGTTCTCATTTTTTGTATGATTTTCTTTTCACTGTTTTGATAGGGTGATTTCCATTATTCTATTTCCCAGGTCACTTATGTGTTCCTCTGTATCACTTAGTCTACTCTTAATTCCTTTTAGTGTTTCATTTCAATTATTGTATTGTTTGGTCTGACTTTTTTTTTTTTCATATTTTCCAGATCCTTGTTAAAATCTCTCTGTGTTCACCTATTCTTTTCCCCAATTTATTTAGTATTCTTATTACTAGTAGTTTGAACTCTATCTTGTAAATTATTTGTTTCATTACTTGTTTTATTTTCAGGGATTTTCTCTTTTTTTTTAATTTGAAATAAATTCTTGTCTTCTCATTTTGCTTAACTTTCTCTCTCTCTATGAAATTAGGTGAAACAGTTACCTATTCCAGTCTTGAAGTGGTGTACTTTTGTGGGAGTAACCCTATACAGTATGTGTGTACCCAGTGACTTTGGTGGAAGAGCTGGATCTAATGTGAGCACAAATCATGTCTTTCCCAGAGTGTGCTAACAGCTATCACCTTTGTAGGTGGTGGGGCTAGAGATCAAGGAAATGAGCCAGAGCCAGGTGTTAACCAGGGCTTCCCCTATGCTCAGTGGCCAATAGCACCCTATTGGGGGCAGTGGTGGTTCCCAAGATGCTGGAACAGAAGCCCTGATTGTCAGGTTTGAGCTGTCTCCATTTCCTCTAAGAATGTGCACTCTCCCGTTCCCGCATCAACACCTTCAGCCCAAAGGGGAGCAGTGTTAGAGCAAGAGGGGCTGGGGTGTGTGCTTGGTATGGGTTAGGGCATGGGCTTTGGCGGTCCCACCACCAGTTAGAGTACTGATCCACTGCCTCCATAAGCAACATCAATGTTTGCCCAAGCCCCTTTTAGATGCTGTGCTAGGTCTGGCTCCATACCTCACAACTGTGCAACACCCTTGGCTGTGACAGCTCTTGTCCTAGTGTGGAGCTGCACCATGAAAAAAGAGGGGCCTGAGCAGGCACTCAGCATTGGTCAGGGCATGGGCTGTGTGGTCCCAGCACAAGCCAGAGTCCCAGACTGCTCCTTATCCACCACCCTCACCCCTTTCAGATGCTGTGCCAGGTTTGAGCTGGCTCCATCCCTCACAACAGTGCACTCTCCTTGGCCATGACCACCCTTGCCCTAGTGTGGAGTTGTACCAGGGAGCAAGTGAGGCCAGAGCAGGTGCACATCTCAGGGTGGAGCACATGCTGGTGCAATTGCAGGAAACTGACCAGAGTCCCAGGAAGTTTCAATCTTCTTCCTCTGCCTTGTTTTGGGAGTAAGCAAGCATGTGCATGCTCTTCACCAGTGGAGGCTAGGTTTCTTACAGCCTTGTTGTCGGTCCCACTGGTTTTCAAACCAGCTAATGGAACTTGTCCTCCTGGTGTCAGATCTCAGGGCTGGGCCATCCAATATGTGGTTTGAACCATTCACTCTCCCAGGAGGATCTCCAAGTCCATGTAATTCCCCTTTTCTTTTGTGTCCCCTCCCAGTGGGAAATGTCCTGACTTGATTGCTTCTCTTCCCTTCCTACTTGATTCCTTGTGAATCTTTCTTATAGCTTTGGTTGTATAAGAGTCTTTCTTCCAAGCTCTAGTTTGTTTTCAATGAAAATTGCTTTAATGTAGATGTATTTTTGATGTGTTTGTGGGGTAGAGGTGAGCTCCATATCCTCCTACTCTGCCATCTTGATCTCATATCTCCTTCCCTTTAAATTTTGAATGACAGTCACCTCCAGTTTCCTATACACTTTATTTGATTGCTTGAGGACAGAACCACATATTCTCAACAATTCTAACCAAAAGTCAATACTGGTATATAAGCCAGGGAGTAGGACTTCATATACAAGGGTTTTGCAATGCTGCAAGCATTTTTTCCTGTACGTTTAACCCTTTTGCTATGGTCTGAATGTTTGTGTCCCCTTAAAATTCACTTGTTAGAATCCCAACACCCAAAGTGATGGTTTTAAAAGGAGGGACTTTTCGGAGGTGATTAGGTCATGAGGATGGAGCCCTCATGAATGAGATTAGTACCTTATAATAAAGATTCCACAGAGCTTTCTAGACCCTTCCACCACTTGAGGATACAACAAAAAGTCCACAACTGTAGGAGACAGGCCCTTCCTGCCCATGCTAGCATGCTGATCTCAGACTTCCAGACTCCAGAACTGTGAGAATTAAATTTCTGTTGTTTATAAGCCCCCCAGTCTATGGTATTTTGTTACAGCCTGAACAGACTAACACACGTTTATTGAAAGTACCACTTTTATTGTTTATTTATTTTTTTAACATCTTTATTAAAGTATAATTGCTTTACAGTGGTGTGTTAATTTCTGATTTATAACAAAGTGAATCAGTTATACATATACATATGATCCCATATCTCTTCCCTCTTGCATCTCCCTCCCTCCCACCCTCCCCATCCCACCCCTCTAGGTGGTCACAAAGCACCGAGCTGATCTCCCTGTGCTATGCGGCTGCTTCCCACTAGCTATCTATTGTACATTTGGTAGTGTATATATGTCCATGACACTCTCTCACCCTGTCACATCTCACCCCTCCCCCTCCCCATATCCTCAAGTCCATTCTCTAGTAGGTCTGTGTCTTTATTCCCGTCTTGCCACTAGGTTCTTCATGGCCTTTTTTTTTTTTCCTTATATTCCATATATATGTGTTAGCATACTGTATTTGTTTTTCTCTTTCTGACTTACTTCACTCTGTATGACAGACTCTAACTCCATCCACCTCATTACAAATACCTCCATTTCATTTCTTTTTATGGCTGAGTAATATTCCATTGTATATATGTGCCACATCTTCTTTATCCATTCATCTGATGATGGACACTTAGGTTGCTTCCAGGTCCTGGCTATTGTAAATAGAGCTGCAATGAACATTTTGGTACATGACTCTTTTTGAACTATGGTTTTCTCAGGGTATATGCCCAGTAGTAGGATTGCTGGGTCGTATGGTAGTTCTATTTGTAGTTTTTTAAGGAAACTCCATACTGTTCTCCATAGTGGCTGTATCAATTTACATTCCCACCAACAGTGCAAGAGGGTTCCCTTTTCACCACACCCTCTCCAGCATTTATTGTTTCTAGATTTCTTGATGATGGCCAATCTGACCGGTGTGAGATGATATCTCATTGTAGTTTTGATTTGCATTTCTCTAATGATTAATGATGTTGAGCATTCTTTCATGTGTCTGTTGGCAATCTGTATGTCTTCTTTGGAGACATGTCTATTTAGGTCTTCTGCCCATTTTTGGATTGGGTTGTTCGTTTTTTTGTTATTGAGCTGCATGAGCTGCTTGTAAATCTTGGAGATTAATCCTTTGTCAGTTGCATCATTTGCAAATATTTTCTGCCATTCTGAGGGTTGTCTTTTGGTCTTGTTTATGGTTTCCTTTGCTGTGCAAAAGCTTTTAAGTTTCATTAGGTCCCATTTGTTTATTTGTGTTTTTATTTCCATTTCTCTAGGAGCTGGGTCAAAAAGAATCTTGCTGTGCTTTATGTCATAGAGTGTTCTGCCTATGTTTTCCTCTAAGAGTTTGATAGTGTCTGGCCTTACACTTAGGTCTTTAATCCATTTTGAATTTATTTTTGTGTATGGTGTCAGGGAGTGTTCTAATTTCATACTTTTACATGTACCTGTCCAATTTTCCCAGCACCACTTATTGAAGAGGCTGTCTTTTCTCCACTGTATATGCTTGCCTCCTTTATCAAAGATAAGGTGACCATATGTGTGTGGGCTTATCTCTGGGCTTTCTATCCTTTTCCATTGATCTATATTTCTGTTTTTGTGCCAGTATCAAACTGTCTTGATTACTGTAGCTTTGTAATACAGTCTGAAGTCAGGGAGCCTGATTCCTCCAGCTCCACTTTAAATTCTCAAGATTGCTTTGGCTATTCGGGGTCTTTTGTGTTTCCATACAAATTGTGAAATTTTTTGTTCTAGTTCTGTGAAAAATGCCAGTGGTAGTTTGATAGGGATTGCACTGAATCTGTAGATTGCTTTGGGTAGTAGAGTCATTTTCACAATGTTGATTCTTCTAATCCAAGAACATGGTATATCTCTCCATCTGTTTGTATCATCTTTAATTTCGTTCATCAGTGTCTTATAATTTTCTGCATACAGGTCTTTTGTCTCCTTAGGTAGGTTTATTCCTAGATATTTTATTCTTTTTGTTGCAATGGTAAACAGGAGTGTTTTCTTAATTTCACTTTCAGATTTTTCGTCATTAGTGTATAGAAATGCAAGAGATTTCTGTGCATTAATTTTGTATCCTGCTACTTTACCAAATTCATTGAATAGCTCTGGTAGTTTTCTGGTACCATCTTTAGGATTCTCTATGTATAGTATCATGTCATCTGCAAACAGTGACAGCTTTACTTCTTCTTTTCCGATTTGGATTCCTTTTATTTCTTTTTCTTCTCTGATTGCTGTGGCTAACACTTCCAAAACTATGTTGAATAATAGTGGTGAGAGTGGGCAACCTTGTCTTGTTCCTGATCTTAGTGGAAATGGTTTCAGGTTTTCACCATTGAGGACAATGTTGGCTGTGGTTTTGTCATATATGGCCTTTATTATGTTGAGGAAAGTTCCCTCTATGCCTACTTTCTGCAGGGCTTTTATCATAAATGGGTGTTGAATTGTGTCGAAAGCTTTCTCTGCATCTATTGAGATGGTCATATAGTTTTTCTCCTTCAATTTGTTAATATGGTGTATCACGTTGATTGATTTGCATATATTGAAGAATCCTTGCATTCCTGGGATAAACCCCACTTGATCATGGTGTATGATCCTTTTAATGTGCTGTTGGATTCTGTTTGCTAGTATTTTGTTGAGGATTTTTGCATCTATGTTCATCAGTGATATTGGCCTGTAGTTTTCTTTCTTTGTGACATCTTTGTCTGGTTTTGGTATCAGGGTGATGGTGGCCTCATAGAGTGAGTTTGGGAGTGTTCCTCCCACTGCAATATTTTGGAAGAGTTTGAGAAGGATAGGTGTTAGCTCTTCTCTAAATGTTTGATAGAATTCGCCTGTGAAGCCATCTGGTCCTGGGCTTTTGTGTGTTGGAAGATTTTTAATCACAGTTTCAATTTCAGTGCTTGTGATTGGTCTGTTCATATTTTCTATTTCTTCCTGGTTCAGTCTCGGCAGGTTGTGCATTTCTAAGAATCTGTCCATTTCTTCCAGGTTGTCCATTTTATTGGCATAGAGTTGCTTGTAGTAATCTCTCGTGATCGTTTGTACTTCTGCAGTGTCAGTGGTTACTTCTCCTTTTTCATTTCTAATTCTATTGATTTGAGTCTTCTCCCTTTTTCTCTTGATGAGTCTGGCTAATGGTTTATCAATTTTGTTTATCTTCTCAAAGAACCAGCTTTTAGTTTCATTGATTTTTGCTATTGTTTCCTTCATTTCTTTTTCATTTATTTCTGAAATGCTCTTTATGATTTCTTTCCTTCTGCTAGCTTTGGGGTTTTTTGTTCTTCTTTCTCTAATTGCTTTAGGTGCAAGTTTAGGTTGTTTATTCGAGATGTTTCCTGTTTCTTGATGTAGGCTTGTATTGCTATAAACTTCCCTCTTAGCACTGCTTTTGCTGCATCCCATAGGTTTTGGGTCGTCGTGTCTCCATTGTCATTTGTTTCTAGGTATTTTTTGATTTCCCCTTTGATTTCTTCAGTGATCACTTCGTTATTAAGTAGTGTATTGTGTAGCCTCCATGTGTTTGTATTTTTTACAAATCTTTTCCTGTAATTGATATCTAGTCTCATAGTGTTGTGGTCGGAAAAGATACTTGATACGATTTGAATTTTCTTAAATTTACCAAGGCTTGATTTGTGACCCAAGATATGATCTATCCTGGAGAATGTTCCATGAGCACTTGAGAAAAATGTGTATTCTGCTGTTTTTGGGTGGAATGTCCTATAAATATCAATTAAGTCCATCTTGTTTAATGTATCACTTAAAGCTTGTGTTTCCTTATTTATTTTCATTTTGGATGATCTGTCCATTGGTGAAAGTGGGGTGTTAAAGTCCCCTACTATGATTGTGTTGCTGTCAATTTCCCCTTTTATGGCTGTTAGTATTTGCCTTATGTATTGAGGTGCTCCTATGTTGGGTGCATAAATATTTACAATTGTTATACCTTCCTCTTGGATCAATCCCTTGATCATTATATAGTGTCCTTCTTTGTCTCTTGTAATACTCTTTATTTTAAGGTCTATTTTGTTTGATATGAGAATTGCTACTCCAGCTTTCTTTTGATTTCCATTTGCATGGAATATCTTTTTTCATCCCCTCGCTTTCAATCTGTATATGTCTCTAGGTCTGAAGTGGGTCTCTTGCAGACAGCATATATATGGGTCTTGTTTTTGTATCCATTCAGCCAGTCTGTGTCTTTTGGTGGGAGCATTTAATCTATTTACATTTAAGGTAATTATCGATATGTATGTTCCTATTCCCATTTTCTTAAATGTTTTGGGTTTGTGATTGTAGGTGTTTTCCTTCTCTTGTGTTTCTTGCCTAGAGAAGTTCCTTTAGCATTTGTTGTAAAGCTGGTTTGGTGGTGCTGAACTCTCTCAGCTTTTGCTTGTCTGTAAAGGTTTTAATTTCTCTATCAAATCTGAATGAGATCCTTGCTGGGTAGATTAATCTTGGTTGTAGGTTTTTCTCCTTCATCACTTTAAGTATATCCTGCCACTCCCTTCTGGCTTGCAGAGTTTCTGCTGAAAGATCAGCTGTTAACCTTATGGGGATTCCCTTGTGTCTTATTTGTTGTTTTTCCCTTGCTGCTTTTAATATGTTTTCTTTATATTTAATTTTTGACAGTTTGTTTAAGATGTGTCTTGGAGTGTTTCTCCTTGGATTTATCCTGTATGGGACTCTCTGTGCTTCCAGGACTTGATTAACTATTTCCTTTCCCATATTAGGGAAGTTTTCAACTATAATCTCTTCAAATATTTTCTCAGTCCCTTTCTTTTTCTCTTCTTCTTCTGGGACCCCTATAATTCGAATGTTGGTGCATTTCATGTTGTCCCAGAGGTCTCTGAGACTGTCCTCAGTTCTTTTCATTCTTTTTTCTTTATTCTGCTCTGCAGTAGTTATTTCCACCATTTTATCTTCCAGGTCACTTATCCGTTCTTCTGCCTCAGTTATTCTGCTATTGATCCCATCTAGAGTATTTTTAATTTCATTTATTGTGTTTTTCATCATTGCTTGTTTCCTCTTTAGTTCTTCTACGTCCTTGTTAAATGTTTCTTGCATTTTGTCTATTCTATTTCCAAGATTTTGGATCATCCTTACTATCATTATTCTGAATTTTTTTTCAGGTAGACTACCTATTTCCTCTTCATTTGTTAGGTCTGGTGTGTTTTGACCCTGCTCCTTCATCTGCTGTGTGTTTTTCTGTCGTCTCATTTTGCTTATCTTACTGTGTTTGGGGTCTCCTTTTCACAGGCTGCAGGTTCGCAGTTCCCGTTGTTTTTGGTATCTGTCCCCAGTGGGTAAGGTTGGTTCAGTGGGTTGTGTAAGCTTCCTGGTGGAGGGACCTAGTGCCTGTGTTCTGGTGGATGAGGTTGGATCTTGTCTTTCTGGTGGGAATGTCCACGTCTGGTGGTGTATTTTGGGGTGTCTGTGGCCTTATGATTTTAGGCAGCCTCTCTGCTAATGGATGGGGCTGTGTTCCTGTCTTGCTAGTTGTTTGGCATAGGGTGTCCAGCACTGTAGCTTGCTGGTCGTTGAGTGAAGCTGGGTCTTGATGTTGAGATGGAGATCTCTGAGAGATTTTCGCTGTTTGGTATTACGTGATGCTGGGAGGTCTCTTGTGGACCAGTGTCCTGAAGTTGGCTCTCCCACCTCAGAGGCACAGCCTTGATGCCTGGCTGGAGCACGAAGAGCCTTTCATCCACACGGCTCAGAGTAAAAGGGAGAAAAAATAGAAAGAATGAAAGAAAGAGGATAAA
This sequence comes from Eubalaena glacialis, assembly GCF_028564815.1. Lineage (NCBI taxonomy): Eukaryota > Metazoa > Chordata > Mammalia > Artiodactyla > Balaenidae > Eubalaena > Eubalaena glacialis. The sequence goes on from NC_083730.1 coordinate 30,653,612, forward strand.
ATATAGTGAAGTAAAATAAAGCTATTATAAAGCAAAGCTATACAGACAAAATCTCACCCAGAAGCATATACATATACACTCAAAAAAAAAGGAAAAGGGGAAAAATTAATATATCCTACTCCCAAAGTCCACCTCCTGAATTTGGGATGATTCCTTGTCTATTCAGGTATTCAACAGATGCAGGCACATCAAGTTGTTTGTGAAGTTTTAATCCGCTGCTTCTGAGGCTGCTGGGAGAGATTTCCCTTTCTCTTCTTTGTTCGCACAACTCCCGGGGTTCAGCTTTGGATTTGGACCCGCCTCTGCGTGTAGGTCACCTGAGGGCGTCTGTTCCCCTTCCAGACAGAACGAGGTTAAAGGAGCAGCTGCTTCGGGGGCTCTGGCTCACTCAGGCTGGGGGGAGGGAGGGATACGGATGTAGGGCGAGCCTGTGGCGGCAGAGGCCGGTGTGACGTTGCACCAGCCCGAGGCGCGCCGTGCGTTCTCCCGGGGAAGTTGTCCCCGGATCACGGGAGCCTGTCCATGGCGGGCTGCACCGGCTCCCGGGAGGGGCGGTGTGGAGAGTGACCTGTGCTCGCACACAGGCTTTTTGGTGGTGGCAGCAGCAGCCTTAGCGTCTCATGCCCGTCTCTGGGGTCCGCGCTGATCGCCGCCGCTCGCGCGCATCTCTGGAGTTCATTTAGGCGGTGCTCTGAATCCCCTCTCCTTGCGCGCCGCGAAACAAAGAGGCAAGAAAAAGTCTCTTGCCTCTTTGGCAGCTGCAGACTTTTTCCCGGACTCCCTCCCGGCTAGCTGTGGTGCGCTAACCCCTTCAGGCTGTGTTCACGCCGCCAACCGCAGTCCTCTCCCTGCGATCTGACTGAAGCCCGAGCATCAGCTCCCAGCCCCCGCCAGCCCAGGCGTGTGAGCAGACAAGCCTCTCGGGCTGGTGAGTGCAGGTCGGCACCGCTCTTCTGTGCAGGAATCTCTCCACTTTTCCCTCTGCGCCCCTGTTGCTGTGGGGTCCGCGCTGATAGCCGTGGCTCGCGCCCGTCTCTGGAGCTCGTTTAGGCGGCGCTCTGAATCCCCTCTCCTCGCACACCAGGAAACAAAGAGGGAAGAAAAAGTCTCTTGCCTCTTCGGCAGCTGCAGACTTTTTCCGGGACTCCCTCCCCGCTAGCTGTGGTGCACTAGCCCCTTCAGGCTGTGTTCACGCCGCCAACCGCAGTCCTCTCCCTGCGATCCGACCGAAGCCTGAGCCTCAGCTCCCAGCCCCCGCCCGCCCTGGCGAGTGAGCAGACAAGCCTCTCGGGCTGGTGAGTGCTGGTCGGCGCCGAGCCTCTGTGCGGGAATCTCTCCGCTTTGCCCTCCGCACCCCTGTTGCTGCGCTCTCCTCCGCGGCTCTGAAGCTTCCCCCCTCTGCCACCCGCAGTCTCTGCCCGCAAAGGGGCTTCCTAGTGCGTGGAAACCTTTCCTCCTTCACGGCTCCCTCCCACTGGTGCAGGTCCCGTCCCTATTCTTTTGTCTCTGTTATTTCTTTTTTCTTTTGCCCTACCCAAGTACGTGGGGGGGTTTCTTGCCTTTTGGGAGGTCTGACGTTTTCTGCCAGTGTTCAGTGGGTGTTCTGTAGGAGCAGTTCCACGTGTAGATGTATTTCTAATGTATCTGTGGGAAGGAAGGTGATCTCCGCGTCTTACTCTTCCGCCATCTTCCTATCACCTCGAAAGTACCACTTTAAATGAAGTGTTGATGGGCTGTGATTTTTATATCATCCAGATACAGAAAGCTTTGTTTAGTTAGTATCTGAATACAAGTTTCATTTAAACTGCTCATTCCTACCCTTCTAAGGACAATGCCAACTAAAGAAGGTTGTTTATGAGTTTTTCTTGATAGTTCCACAATAGTAAGCCTTAAGACCACTGTCATTTGTTGGAATCCACCTTATCTCTGATTTATTGAAGTAGAGATAGCTAACTACTAATAGTCATCCTTACTCACTAACTCCCTTAATTATTTCTAGGTACTACATTGTGGCACATTATCAAGGAGTTTTTACTGCTTTCAGGCTGCTATTACTGTGTATTATAGTCCACTGTAATCATTCTAATGGTTTAAGATGTTGCAACTAATTTAACCAAGGCTCACACACCAGAAATGCTGGAATTGTCTTAGAGTTTTATTCTACATCCAGCCATTACATGAAGGAAGATATATTACTTCTCATTTCTTTACAAGTGTCAGTGTAAATCCAACTATCAAACAAAAGTTGAACATAAAAACTTTTAGATTACAGCAATTATTACAGATTTTACATGAGATAAAAATGTAATTGCTCCATTTCTTTCATTCTTTCTTTTTCCCTCCCTCACTGCATATTTTAGACCTTCCAGTTTGCCTGCCATGTCAAACCCAGCACACAAAGACATTGGTCATAAGACAGTGGAGCTGGAGTGTTCCTTTTCATAAGAAATGAAATGCTTGAAATTTCTCTTCCAAATGGATCACAACATTTCCATTATCATTTCCGTTTTAAAATCTTTTGTCTATGTAAACTCATGCATTGTCTATAGAGGAATATTTCTAGCCATTTGGATAGTTACAGAGAATGAACCTAAGCAGCTATCCTTCACAAGCAAAGAGGTACACATATTTTTTCACTCTCCTTTCTTTCCATTCTTCCATACTCATTCACTCTTCTTAATTCTTTGAATCTCTTCTATTTTTTCTCACTCATTTCTTCTTTCCTATTTTACCTCTCTACATTTGTCCCTCACTAATTCCTTCTCTTTCTTCTCTCTAGAGTTGGGTATTTGTATATCTGTCCATCGTTCTCTTTCATATAGATTCTCTCTCCTGTAAGTTTTAAGATGTTCCTATTTTAAAATTAACCCTCTGCTTAACAGGACATGTTTATAAGTTACTTGGCTGGGAAGGACTACTGCTCAAGTTACAAAAGACATCCTTTTGGGAACGTCAGTCTTTTACTCTTCCACATACTCACAGAAGCAGTTCTATGGGGAGTCTTCCCTCATCCCTATGATGTGGCAGACCCAGGTTTTAAATTATTTTGCCCTTTACTGAGTCTATGACTTTGAACTAGATTTTAAACCCTTTGTTGTTAGTTCCTGATGTATAAAGTGGGGAACGTATTTGTTCTTAACCCTTAGGATTATTGTTAAATAATAGATACAAAATATTTTATACAGGGTTTGGCCACATGATGAACACAATATACGTTAGTTAATATTATGTTTCCCTATTTGTATGTAATAATGTACAGCAGAAATTAATTTCCATTTTCCATTAATGTCCATTTTCTGCTGAGTTTACCTGAGTACATTTCCTAAGTTATTTTGCAAATGTGTGGCCATATAACTGTATTTATATAATGAAATAAAAATGGACATGTTTTATGTAGTTTCTGGGATGATCTCTTAAATAGAAGGGGAACACTGTTCTTTTCCCCCTTCTCCATCTTGCTTACATAAACGCTTGTATGATAGCAGATGCTCCAGCAGTCATTTTTGACCACTAGGACAAGGGTTTTCTCCTAGGGAAGGTGAGATGGAACAAAATGGATTCCCATAGTTGTCCTGAATTGCCTATATTTGGATTATAAAAAATGTGAAAGTACGTTTTTTATTATGTTTGTTACTTTTAAAAAATTATTTCATTCTTTTATTCCATGCAGTTTAATTCTAACTGATAAATTTAGCTTTCTCTAATCCTTGCTGCCCTACCTGCTTATCTGAGCTCTGGCATTATTTATTTTGTTGTTCAATTTCTACATGTCCCTATTTCCTAGGGTACTTATTTTGGCTTTTGCCAATATGGAATGTTTTTGTGTTGGGATATTACTCTTCCTTTCTGCTGGTCCTTTTATTTCTTACCAAGTTAGCCTGACTTCTATTCTGTCATCATTTATGCTTATCTGCCTGGTTTTTATCCATGTTCTATTCTGCCTGTAAGGTATGTCACCAAGTAACACACATAACCTTGACCCTTGGATCCTGTTGGTCTATTAGGGACATTCCATTGACATTTCTCATATTCAACTTTGAGCTCTTAGTGTGTATTTTTTTTTTTTAAGCTTAGTGTTGCCTCTTTCACATTTATCTTTTCCTTTTTTAAAAAATGTATCACTTCTTTCTCTTTCTCTTTTTCTATTAATATTTTTTCCTGTGTGTCCTATGCTCAACATTAGCAATCTACTACTTGTTAAATATCAAAATAAAATGCTGAACATTTTCATGTACATATATCATGTCGTGTATCTTACATCTGACAGTTTCACCTTCCTCAGTACTTTTGGTGAATGCCCTTTAGAATTAGAAAGATAAAATTTCCACCTAATTATAGTAGTTTACATATGCAAATGTTTTCGGATTTAATAATCACATTTCCCTAGAAATGATGAATAAAGCCACATGTATTTTAAGTGAATCCTGTGTTACTAAATTACTGTCCTGTGTCATTTATTGTAAGAAAATCATTTGACTTTGAAACTGTAGCTTAGCCTATTGCTTAAGCAGACATTTTTTTTGTTTAAGATGTGGGCATGGCTCTCCAGGTAGAAATCATTTCAGGGAAATTTAGAGAAAATAATCACTAATCACATATTCTTTTAATCCTTAGAAACTGTTACTTTTGTCTAAATTTCACACCTTAACACTATGAACTCATTTACATTGAAAATAATCTTTAATAGGGTTTAGGAATGAGGAAAGTGTAATACCTTCTATAATTTGTGCACACTCAGCTCTAGAGGAAGAAACAAAATAATTGAGAAAAGACTTCAATTTCTCACTTGGCTTGATGTAACTTAGCTGCCCATGTTCTCTATAGGGAAATAAATCTAGCTGTATTACACAGAGCAGTGGCAATTAGGGAGGACTTGATTTTAGTGCTGGAATGTGACATTGAAAATAATCTAATAAATTTGAGAACAATGGAAGTTGAGTTCTCCAGGAAAAAATTCAAAAGTGAACTATTCAGTGTGAATTGAGACTCATTAACAATATGCCATGTTTACAGTGTGTATTGAAGTGAAAAGAGTATGTTCCACAGATTTTCTCAATATAATACACACAAAAACCTAAGGAAAGGTGTAGTATGTATATCCTTATTTACCGCACACTGCTGAAAAGCCATTTGAGGTTGGGAAGTAACAACTGAGACCAGAGAATTGAATCCACATTTTCAGACCTAACCACAGCCCCTACACTAAGCAGTCAACTGAAGAAATCAGTGTGCCTGGGGAGAGGACTATCATTTGAAGGGGGAGAGTCAATTTATTCTATATTCACTAGAAAGTCAATTCATTTTGTATTCACAAGGATCAGTGGATAGAAATTACAGGGGGGCTGATTTTGCTGCAACTTGAGGAGGAACTTTTCAACAATTAGAGCTGTCTAACTAAGGAACAATTTGCTTTGTCAAATAAATGAACAGCTTGTCACTAAAAGCATTTAAGCCAAAAGCTGAAGACTACTTCTCAGGAATGTTGGAGAAAATATTACTGCATGGGTGACCTGAATGACATATAAGACTTTATCTAACTTAAAGATTCTGTGGATGGGGCTGGATGACATTGGGGGAGATGATCCATATCCTTGGATATCAAGGTCATATCTAGGCAACTGTGATGTGCTATGGAACCATGCAATTGTAGATCAAGCCTGATGTTTCTTGCAGAAGTTCTGCTTGAACAGATTTTCAGTTCAATTGACACATCCAGAGTGGGTGAACATGATGGACTAGAGCTCTGCTTTCTAAAATATTTAAGATTTCTTATTATTGATGTTCTTAAAATATTGCCACTTCTGGAATAATCAGATGTGAATAGTTCATATACTGAAATAGCACCTCAAATTATGCTTTTACATTTCTTTTAAAGGCTTAAAAGTTCTTATTAAGCACACTCGAAATAACTGATATAGAGGTGTGGCGGTGGGGAATTGGGCAATTGCTTTAATCTGGGGTGAAATCAAATTTAAGAATTTGAGCATGGAATTCTACATTGCTAAAATGAATCTCCATCTGCCTACACATTCATTCCTCACTTCTTTTTCTTTGTACCACTGTGAAGCACAAAAATTCCCTTATTCATCTCGTACATTTCTAAGAGCATACTTTTTTCCTCTTAGGGAGAATTTTATGCCCTAAAAAACTGTATTCCATATGTAAGAGTCAAACTTTAAAGCTTTTCACTGGAGACCCCATAGTGGTGTTTAAGTAACTTGTAGGGTCATCTAAACTGCTATTAGATTTTATCCTGAACCTCACAAGAAGGCAAGGTCATAAAATACCCAGAGACTCAAGTCAACAAAAACAATTTTAGATCATTTCCAGAAACTCATTTTCCACCTTTTTCCCCCTATTTGATGAAAAGGAGAGTAACGATTATGTCTGATTTTGTGCTGAGTATAAAGATGTTATATAATAGTTGAATAACAATAGCTTTCACACATTGTTTCTAATCCCCACAGACATCTTTCAAAGTAGGTGTGACAATCCTCATTTTACTAATTTAAGTAACTCCTAACCTCCATTAATTGCAAAGGATCATGTCCAAACTTCTAATAATAAAGATTTTTCTATTATTTCAGGTGACAGGGACTCCACTTGATACAGCGTTTTAAAGAGACGTCAACTATGGGAAAGGATGCAACTGAGCATTAGTTCAGGAGCTAGGGACTTACCTGCTGCCAATGTCTCCTGTGTCCTCTTTATCTCATCTTCTCATTCTGTTCCTTCAACAGTGCCAAATTGGTGTTTCTATAACCTCTTCCTAGACATTACACTTTTAACATTTTAACTCCAAATACCCAACTTTTTGTCATGTTTCTGCATATTTTAAATTAAATAGGACTTTGGTATACTTTGCTATAATTTTCATAGAAAATATCAATTTAAATTGAATATTTAAGAGCTCTGTGTGTTGTTGTATGTGTCTACTGTTTTCATTTGACTAGAAAATTATTTATTTTACTTTTAATATTTCCAAAAAAATAAACATTTCAAAGTAGTTTCTGCTGAGTATTAAATTTTAGGTTGATTTTATTTTTCTTTAATTTTAATTTTTTTTCTCTTTTAATATTTTGCAGTTTTCCCTATAGAGAAGTCTCTTGGCTTTCTTAATTTATTCCATATAGATTGTTTTACTTTCCAATTGTATGCTGTTAGTATATAAAACTATGATATTTATATATTGACTTTATATTCTATTATGCAGCAAGATATACTTATTACTCGCAGCATAACTTTTGTACATTATTTAGGACTTTCTATGTTGATAATCATACAAACAGAGACAGTTTTACATTTCAATCTTTAAGACTTTTATTATTATTATTGCTTTCTTTCTCTGAGACTTTCAGAGCTTACTGAATTTTGTGAAATGATTTTTCTGCATTTATTGAGATCATCATATAAATTTTCTTTATTCTGTAATAATGATGAAATACATTGATTTAAAAAATTTAAACCAAACTTACATTCCTGGGATATACCCCACTTGAGGTTTATTACTGGATCCTATTTGCTGGTATTTTACTAAAATTTTGTGTGTATTCTCATGGAAGATAATGGTGTGTAGTTTTCTCTTTTAGTATTGTGTTTGTGTGTGTGGTATTTTTTGTCAAGGCATTGTTCACTTTATAAAAGGGGAAGTATTTTCTTAAAGCATTCTTGTAAGAATGGTATCATTTATTTCCTTAAATGTTTGCTTGGTTTTGCCAATGAAATAACTGGGGTCTACATTTTTCTATGTGTTATTATTTGCGAATGAGTAAAATTTCTTTAATAAATGTAGGCTTATTCAAATTTCTTTATGTTTTCTGTCAGTTTAGGTTAGTTGAAGGGACTTGTTAATTTCATGTAAGTTGACTACTTATTATTATAAAATGACTCATAATAATCCTCTAGGATTTGCCCCTAGGATCTTTTGAGTATGTTATCTTATATTCCAATATTGCTGTCTTGTTAGGTATTTATCAATCACATAAATCCTTCAAGTTACCAAATTTTGGCTTTTTAAATTATCTTATTTCCTTTCACTAATTTCACAAATTTCCACTTTTGTCTTTGTTTCTTCCCGTTGCTTACTTCGGTTTAAATTTGCTTGTCTTTTATTATTGTTTTAAGATGTAAACATAGAAAATCAATAATAGACCTGTCTTTTTTTTCTAATATCAGCATTGCTACAAATGTACCTATAAGTACTGTAAAGCTGGATTCTACAAATTTTGACATTTTGTGAGTTCGTATAATTCAGTTTAAAATATTTTCAAATTTGCATTTTAATTTCTTCTTTGACTCATATAATTTGGAAGTCAATTATTTAAAAATTCCAACATATAAAGCTTTTATTCATTTATTTTTATATTTATAAGTTAAATTTATTATTTTTAAGGAAACAACTCTGTATATTACAATCTTTGAAATTTGTTGATAGTGGTTCTATAGCCCAGCAGATTGTCACTCTCAGTTAATTTTACACATGCTACTAAGAAGAATATGTATTCTGCACTTGTAAGATGTGCTGTTCTATAAATGTCAGTTTTGTCAAAGGAGTTGCTAGTGTTATTCAGACAATTTTAATCTGATTTGTCTAGAAATTATAAAAATAACTGAGCCATACTAAAGTCTTCATCTATAATTATGGATTTGTCTATTTTCTTTTTTCTTTGGTTTTGCTTTATGTATTTTGAGCCTCAGTTATTAGGCACATACTTATTTATAATAGTTATGTGAGTTTGATGAATTGACCTAATGTTAAGAAATATCACTTTTTATCTTTGCTCATACACTTGCTCATACTTTGCTGTTAGAAATATATGGAAATATATTCCACTTTCTTATGCCTCTAATTGCACAGTATATAATTTCTATCAATTTACTTTCTTGCTTGGTCTTTGCTCATATCATTTTGTCTTTTCATGTACATTATTTTTAAGACTTTTATTCAAGTATAAAATGGATATAGCAAAGAGTAAATATAATTCCCCAAACTGAACAAGTCCATAAAAACCGGCCCTTAGATCAACTAGCTGGTAAACAAAACATTACCAGCAGCCCACAAGAACTCCTTGAGCATGTTTCAAGTCAGTATCCCTCTCAGGATAACCAATATCCTTAGTTTGATACCATAGTTTTTCCTATTTACTGCATTTCATATAAAATGAATCATATTGTACATATTATCTATGGTGTGTGTGTCTTTGTTAAACAATATGCTTGCGAGATTTATCCATATATCACTTTACAGTTGTAGATCTATGCTAAAATATACTTATCCATTCTGATATCGAAGGGCATTTGGTAGTTTCCAGTTTTTGTTTGTTGTTGTTATTGTAAATAGTGTTGCTATGAAAATTTTGTAGAACAAATGTTCATAGTTCTGTTGGACATATATACCCAGAAATTGAATTGTAGTGTTATAAAAAAATGTATATATTTAGTAAACGCTGTGAAAGAGTTTTCTAAACTGGTTGTACCAATTTACTGTTTCACCAGCTGTGTATGCAATTTCTGACTGCTCCCTACTTAAAAACTACTGGGAATTGCCTTTTTTCAGTTTAATCATTCTGTACATATATAAGGAGCATTTCACTGTGGTTTTGATCTGCATTTCCCTGAAGAATAATGGAGTTGAGCAATTTTTTATTGATTGTTGGCCATTTGAATGTCTTCTTTTGTGAAGCATTTATATAAGATCTCCCCCCCCATTACTTTATTTGGTTGTTTTTTCTTATTGATAAGTGGACTAAATATACTAAATCCAAATTCTTTGTTGTATATACATCTGAGTATTATCTCACACACCGTGGCACACTATGTTACAATCATAATGTATTTTAATGATCAAAACTTTTTAGCTTTGATGTAGCACAGTTAATCTTTATTTTCCACTATGGTTAGCAGATTTTGTGTTTTTTAAGGAAAACTTATTCTACTAATGTCAAAATGATGTTCTCTATGTCTTCTAAAAATTTCTTGATTTATCTCTTACAATTAGATTTAAAATTTAACTGCAAAGGATTTTTTGGGTATAGGTAGAGATCAAGATATATTTTTTCCTGTATGGATAGTCAATTAACTAACACCATTTATCAAAAGATCAATACTACCCAGTTTAGTATATTTTTATAATAGGTCTTGATATATATTGATATTTAATTCATACAGCTTTGTTCTTCTTTAAGATTGCTTTATCTACTCTTGACTTTTGCAATTCCATATGAATTTTTAAAACGTCTTGTTAATTTCCCTCTAAAAATGTTTTTCTGTTCCTTTTTTTGTATTGAGATTGCACTAAAGCTATAGATCAATTGGCCCAGACTGACAACTTTATCATACTGAGTCATCCAATAAATGTATATGGTATTTATCCATTTATTAAGTCTTCTTTGATTTGATCATTAATATTGTATAGTCTTCAGAAGACAAATATTACATTTTTCTGTAATTATAAATTGTATCTTTTTGGATTAAATTTAGCTTTCTTTTGTTTGTTGCTGATATACAGAAATACAATTCCTCTTTGTATCTAGCAGCCTTGCTAAATTCAATAATTAATTCTAATAATTTAAAAATAGTTCCTTGAATATTTTACATATACAATCACCTTGTTCAAATTGTCAACTTTAAAAAAATTTTCTTTCCAATCATTGTGACTTTCATTTGTTTTTCTTCTTCTATCTCCATGTTTGGAGACTTCATACAAGGGATGATTTGTATTCATGTCTCAGTCACAATCTTAGGAAGAAAGTAATCAATATTTTATCATTAAATATGGTATCTACTGTAGATCTTTATACTGTTTATCAAATTCCCTATTTTTAGTTTACTGAAGTTTTTTTTTTTTTTTTAATCACGAATAGGTATGTTTTAACTAAATGTCTTTAAAATTAGTCCATAGAGATGATCATAATTATTCTCCATTCTACATTACTGTCTGAATTACTTTAATTTTAAATTCTAAAACACCCTTGTATTTCTTGAATAAAACTTAATTGATGATTATGTATTATCTATTTAATATAGCTCTAAATTTATGTTTATATTATCTTTAGGTATCTTTACAGTGTTTGAACCTATGACTATGGAAGAATGTTCTGTAATTTTTCTTTCTTTTAGTGTTTATATCTGGTTTTGTATCATAAAAAGGGTTAAGGTGTATTCCCCCATGCTCTGGAAAAAATTATGTAATATGTGTGAATTTTTTTCCCTAAAATGTTCAGAGATTTTCATCATTAGAGTTATCTGTGCCTGGAATCTTCTTGGGAAGTTTTAAAGAGTGATTTTAGTTTCTTTAATGAATAATGGGTTATTATAATTTTGTTTCTTCTCCTGTCATTTTGCAGTGGTCATTTCATTGAGAAAGTTGTTGATTTTATCCATACTATCAAACTTAATGACATAAGGCTGTTCATAGTAACCTCTTATCTGTAATATGTGTAAAATCAGTTATGTTATTTTTCTTATTCCTGATATCATTTGCAATTTCTCTTTTTTTCTTGATCACTTGATCTTTTTAAAATGTTGTTAATCATTTCAAAGAACTAATTATTTGACTCTTTATTTAAATTGAAGTTTGTTGATTCACCACATTGTTTTAGTTTCAGGTGTACAACATAATGGTTGAACATTTTTATGGATTATGCTGAATTTAAAATTATTAAAAAACAATGGCTATATTTACCTGTGCTGTACAATATATCCTTGTGGCTTACTTATTTTATATTATATATATTTATATATATCTCACATCTTCTTTATCCATTCATCTGTTGATGGACACTTAGGTTGCTTCCATATCTTAGATATTGTAAATAATGCTGCTATGAACATTGGGCTGCATGCATGTATCTTTTCAAATTATTGTTTTTTGGTTTTTTTTTTGGTAAATACTCAAGAGTGGAATTGTTTTCTGAGAACTTCTATACTGTTTTCCATAATGGCTGCACCAGTTTACAATCCCACCAACATTGTACTGGGGTTCCCTTTCTCCACATTCTTACCAACATTTTTTATTTATATATTTTTAGATGATAGCCATTCTGGCAGGTGTGAGGTGACATCTCATTGTGGTTTTGATTTGCATTTCTCTGGTGATTAATGATGTTAAACATTTTTCAATGTGCCTGGTTGGCCATCTGTATATTATCTTTGGGACAATATCTATTCAGGTCTTCTGCACATGTTTTTAATTGGGTTGTTTTTTAGATATTGAATTGTATGAGCTGTTTATATATTTTAGATATTAACCCCTTATCAGTCATATCATCTGCAGATATTTTCCCATTTAGGATGATGTCTTCATTTTGTTGTTGGTTTCCTTTGCTGTGCAAAAGCTTTTAAGTTTAATTAGGTCCCATTTGTTTATTTCTGCTTTTGTTTCTTTTGCCTTAGGAGGCAGATCCAAAAATATATTTACAATTTATGTCAAAGATGTTTCTACCTATGTTTTCTTCTAAGAGTTTTATATTTTCAAGTCTTACATTTAGGTCTTTAATCCATTTTTAGTTTATTGTTGTATTTAGTTATTTAGTATGAGAAAATGTTCTAATTTCATTCTGTTACATTTAGCTGTTCAGTTTTCCCAGAATCAGTTATTGAAGAGACTTTCTTTTCTCCACTGTATATTCTTGCCTCCTTTGTTGTAGATTAATTGACCATAAATGCATGGGTTTATTTCTGGCCTCTCGATTCTGTTCCACTGATCTATGTGTCTGTTTTTGTGCCATGACCATGCTGTTCTCATTACTGTATTTTTGTACATAGTCTGAAGTCAGAGAGCACAATACCTCCAGGTTTGATCTTCTTTCTCAATATTGTTTTGGCAACTCTGCATCTTTTGTGGTTCCATACAAATTTTAAGATTCTAGTTCTAGTTCTGTGAAAAATGTCATGGGTGTTTTAACAATTGGTAGATTGTTTTGGGTAGTATGAACATTTAGACAATATTCTTACAGTCCATGGACATGGGATACGTTTCCATTTATTTGTATAATCTTCAATTTCCTTCATCAATGTTTTATAGTTTTCAGAGTATAGGTCTTTCACCCCCTTGGTTAAGTTTATTCCTAGGTATTTTATTCTTTTAAAGCAGTTTTAAACAGGATTTTTTAAACTTTTTTTTCTGATAGTTTACTTTTAGTGTATAGAGAAGTAACGAATATTTTATGTTAATCCTGTGTCCTGCAATTTTACTGAATTCATTTATTAGTTCTAATAATTTTTTGGTGGAGACTTTAGGGTATTCTCTGTATAGTATTATGTCATCTACAAACAGTGACAGTTTTACTTCCTCCCTTCCTATTTGGATGCCTTTTATTTATTTATTTTTGTCTGACTGCCATGACTAGGTCCTTCAATATTATGTGTAATACATGTGGTGAGAGTGGGCATCCTTGTCTTGTTCCTAACTTTAGAGGAAAAACTTTAAGCTTTTCACTACTGAGTATGATATTAGCTGTGGGTTTGTCATAAATGACCTTTATTATGTTGAGATATGTTCCATTTATATCAACTTTATTGAAAGTTTTTATCATTGATAGATGTTGAAATTTGTCAAATTCGTTTTCTGCATCTGTGATGATCATGTGATTTTTAGCCATCGTTTGGTTAATGTGGTGTATCACATTGATTTGTCAATACTGAACCATCCTTTCATTCCTTGAATATATATCCTTTGATAATAATGTTTGATCCTTTTTTGTATTGTTGAATTCAGTTGGCTAATATTTTGTTAAGAATGTTTACATCTATATTCATCAGAGATATTAGCACGTCAATTTCTTTTTTTGTATTATCTTTGTCTCGTTTTGCTATCAGAGAAATGGAGGTCTCATAGAATGAATTAGGGAGTGTTCCATCCTCTACAGTTTTGGGGATAGTTTGAGAATGAGAAGGAGTTACTAATTCTTCTTTATATGTTTGATTGAATTCCTCTGTGAAATTGCCTAAGCCTGGGCTTCTGTTTGATGGGCTTTTTTTTTTTTTTTTTACAAGTTACTTATAGTGCTCAGTCCAGTCAGATTATCTATTTCTTCCTGATTCATTCTTGGAAGGTTGTATGTTTCTAGAAATTTGTCCATTTCTCCTAGAATGTCCAATGTGTTGGCATAGAACTGTTTGTAGTAATCTCATGATTTTTTGTATCTCTGTCATATCAGTTGTTATTTCTCCTCTTTCATTTCTTATTCTTTTGAGTCCTCTCTGTTCTTGTTGAGCCTGGCTAAAGGTTTATTGATTTTATATTTTCAAAAACCAGCTATTGGTTTTATTGATCTTCTCTATTTTTTTTTCTCTCTCTATTTTATTTATTTCTTCTCTGGTCTTTATTATTTCCCTTCTGCTGACTTTGGATTTTGTTTGTTTGTTTTTCTAAGTTTTTAGATGGCAGGTTAGGTTGAGATTTTTCTTATTTCTTGAGGTAGGCCTGTATCGCTCTAAATTTCCCTCTTAGAACTGCTTTTGGTTCTTCCCATAGATTTTGTAAAATTGTATTTCCAATTTCATTTGTCTCAAGGTATTTTCAGATTTTCACTTTGATTTCATCATTGACACTTTTTGGTTTTTTTAGTAGCATGTGGTTTAGTTTCCACCTGTTTGTGTTTTGACCATTTTTCTTCCAGTATTTGATTTCTAGTTTCATGCCATTGTGGTGGGAAAGAGTGCTTGATAAAATTTATATCCTCTTAAATTTGTTGAGACTTGTTTTGTGGCCTAGCATGTGATTTATCCTGGAGAATGTTCCATGTGCACTTGAAAAAAAAGTGTATTCTATTGTTTTTGGATGGACTCTCCTATAGATATGCATAAAGTCCAACTGGTCTATTGTGTCATTATGACCACTGTTTCCTTATTTATTTTTTTGTGTGGATAATCTGTTCATTAATATAAGTGAGGCGTTAACATCCCCTAATATTATTGTATTATTGTCAATTTCTCCCTTTTTTTCTGTTAATATTTACTTTATATATTTAGGTGCTCCTGTTAGGTGCATATATGTTAACAAGTGTAATACCTCATTTCTATTAATCCCTTTATTGTTATAAAATGATTATATTTGTATTCTGTTGTAGACTTTGTTTTAAAGTCTATTTTGTCTGATATAAGTGTTGTTACCCCTGCTTTCTTATTGTTTCCATTTGCAAGAAATATCTTTTCCCATACCCTCACTTTCAGTCTGGGTGTGTCTTTAATTCTGAAATGAGTCTCTTGTAAACAACATATATATGGGTAATGTTTTTATCTAATCAGCCACCTATGTCTTTTGATTGGAGCATTTAGTCCACTGATATTTAAAGTAATTATTTATAGGTATGTACTTATTGCCATTTGTTAATTGTCCTCTGGTTGTTTTTGTGGTTCTTCTCTGTTCTTTCCTTCTTTTGGTTTCTTTCCTTGTGTTTTGATGATTGTTTATAGTGGTGTGCTTGTGTTTCTTCTCTGTAGTTTTTGTGTATCTATTGCAGGATTTTGATTTGTAGTTACCATGGAGTTCTTATATGTTGACCTGTAAATATATCTACTTCTTTTAAACAGGTAGAATTATAAGTTCATATTCTAAAAGATCTGAACTTTTTACTTCTTTTCCCCACATTTTCTGTCTTTGAAGTCATATTTTACATCTTCATGCTTATCCATTTTACTGATTATTGTAGTTCTACTTTATTTTACAATTTTTTGTGTTTTGATTTTTGTACTAGCTTATCTAAGTCATTGCTCCTCAACCTTTAGTATATATTCACCTTACTAGTGGGATTTTATCTTTCTGGTAGATAATTTTCTTTTAATTTTTGATTGATGGATTGATTTTAATATCTTTATTGTAGTATAATTTCCTTACAATTTTGTGTTAGTGTCTGCTGTATAACAAAGTGAATCAGCTACATGTATACATATATCCCCATATCCCCTCCCTCTTGCGTCTCCCTCCCACCTTCCCTATCCCACCGCTCTAGATGGTCACAAAGCACTGAGCTGATCTCCTGATGCTGTGAAGCTGCTTCCGACTAGCTATCTACTTTACATAGGGAAAAGTATATATGTCAATGCTACTCTCTCATTTCGTCCCAGCTTACCTTCCCCCCTCCCTGTGTCCTCAAGTCCATTCTCTACATCTGTGTCTTTATTCCTGTCCTACCCCTAGATTCATCAGAACAATCTTTTTCTTTTTTTAGAGTCCATATATATGTGTTAGCATACAGTATTTATTTTTCTCATCCTAACTTACTTCACTCTGTATGACAGACTCTAAGTCCATCCATCTTACTACAGATAGCTCAATTTCGTTTCCTTTTATGGTTGAGTAATATTCCATTGTTATATGTGCCACATCTTCTTTATCCATTCATTTGTTGATGGACACTTAGGTTGCTTCCATGTCCTGGTTATTGTAAATAATGCTGCAATGAACACTGTGGTACATGACTCTTTTTGAAATATGGGTTTCTCAGGGTATATGCCCAGTAGTGAGATTGCTGGGTCATATGATAGTTCTATTTTTAGTTTTTCAAGGAACCTCCATACTGTTTCCCATAGTGGTTATATCAATGTGCATTCCTACCAACAGTGCAAGAGAGTTCCCTTTTATCCACACCCTCTCCAGCATTTACTGTTTTTAGATATTTTGATGATGGCCATTCTGCCTGGTGTGAGGTGATACCTCATTGTACTTTTGATTTACATTTCTCTAATAGTTAGTGATGTTGAACATTTTGTCAAGTGCTTTTTGGACAACTGTGTCTTTTTTTGAGAAATGTTAATTTAGATTTTCTGCCCATTTTTTGATTGGGTTGTTTGTTGTTTTGATATTGAGCTGCATGAGCTGCTTGTATAGTTTGGAGATTAATCCTTTGTCAGTTGCTTGGTTTGCAAATATTTTCTCCCATTCTGAGGGTTGTCTTTTTGTCTCATTTATGGTTTCCTTTGCTGTGCAAAAGCTTTTAAGTTTCATTAGGTCCCATTTGTTTATTTTTGTTTTTATTTCCATTTCTCTAAGAGGTGAGTCAAAAAGGATCTTGCTGTGATTTAAGTCATAGAGTGTTCTGCCTATGTTTTCCTCTAAGAGTTTGATAGTGTCTGGCCTTAAATTTAGGTCTTTAATCCATTTGGAGTTTATTTTTGTGTATCATGTTAGGAAGTGTTCTAATTTCATTTTTTTTACATGTAGCTGTCCAATTTTCCCATCAGCACTTATGGAAGAGGCTGTTTTTTCTCTGTTGCATATTCTTGCCTCCTTTATGAAAGATAAAGTGTCCATATGTGCATGGGTTTATCTCTGGGCTTTCTCTCCTGTTCCATTCATCTATATTTCTGTTTTTGTGCCAGTACCATAATGTCTTGATTACTGTATCTTTGTGGTATAGTCTGAAGTCTGGGAGCCTGATTCTTCCAGCTCCATTTTTCTTTCTTAAGATTGCTTTGACTCTTCAGGGTCTTTTGTGTTTCCATACATATTGTGAAATTTTTTGTTCTAGTTCTGTGAAAAAAATGCCATTGGTAGTTTGATAGGGATTGCATTGAATCTGTAGATTGCTTTGGGTAGTAGAGTCATTTTCACAATGTTGATTCTTCCAATCCAAGAACATGGTATATCTCTCCATCAGTTTGTATCATCTTTAATTCCTTTCATCAGTGTCTTATAGTTTTCTGCATACAGGACTTTTGTCTCCTTAGGTAGGTATATTCCTAGGTATTTTATTCTTTTTGTTGCAATGGTAAACAGGAGTGTTTCCTTAATTTCTCTTTCAGATTTTTCATGATTAGTGGATAGGAATCAAGAGATTTCTGTGCATAAATTTTCTATCCTGCTACTTTACCAAATTCATTGATTAACTCTAGTAGTTTTCTGGAAGCATCTTTAGGATTCTCTATATACAGTGTCATGTCATCAGCAAACAGTGACAGCTTTACTTCTTCTTTTCTGATTTCGATTCTTTTTATTTCTTTTTCTTCTCTAATTGCTGTGACTAAAACTTCCAAAACTATGTTGAATAATAGTGGTGAGAGTGGGCATCCTTTCTTGTTCCTGATTTTAGAGGAAATGTTTTCAGTTTTTCACCAGAGAACAATGTTGGCTGTGGCTTTGTCAGATATGGCCTTAATTTTGTTGAGGTAAGTTCCCTGTATGCCTACTTTCTGGAGAGTTTTCATCATAAATGGGTGTTGAATTTTGATGAAAGCTTTTACTGCATCTATTGAGATTATCATACGGTTTTTACCTTTCAATTTGTTAATATGGTGTATCACATTGATTAATTTGCATATACTGAAGGATCCTTGCCTTCCTGGGAAAAAACCCACTTGATCATGGTGTATTATCCTTTTATTTTGCTGTTGGATTCTGTTTGCTAGTGTTTAGTTGAGGATTTTTGCATCTATGTTTATCAGTGACATTGGTCTGTAGTTGTCTGGTTTTGGTATCAGGGTGATGTTGGTCTCGTAGAATGAGTTTGGGAGTTTTCCTTCCTCGTCTATATTTTGGAAGATTTGGAGAAGGATAGGTGTTAGCTGTTCTCTAAATGTTTGATAGAATTCATCTGTCAGGCCATCTGATGCTGGGGTTTTATTTGTTGGAATATTTTTAAATACAGTTTCAATTTCAGTGCTTGTGATTGGTCTGTTCATATTTTCAGTTTCTTCCTGGTTCAGTCCCAGAAAGCTGTGCTTTCCTAAGAATTTGTCCGTTTCTTCCACCTCTCCATTTTATTGGCATATAGTTGCTTGTAATAATCTCTCATGATCCTTTGTATTTCTGCAGTGTCAGTTGTTACTTCTCCTTTTTCATTTGTAGTTCTGTCGATTTGAGTCTTTTCCCTTTTTCTCTTGATGAGTCTGGCTAATGATTTATCAATTTTGTTTATCTTCTCAAAGAACCCACTTTTAGTTTTATTCATCATTGCTATCACTTCCTTCGTTTCTTTTAGATTTATTTCTGACCTGATCTTTATGATTTCTTTCCTCTGCTAACCTCGGCGTCTTTTGTTCTTCTTTTTCTAATTGCTTTAGGTGTAAGGTTAGGTTGTTTATTTGAGATTTTTCTTGTTTCTTGAGGTAGGGTTATATTGCTATAAACTTCTTTCTTAGAACTTCTTTTGCTGCATCTCATAGGTTTTGGGTAATTATGTTTTCATTGTCATTTGTTCCTGGTTATTTTTTGATTTCCTCTTTGATGTCTTCATTGATCTCTTGGTTATTTAGTAGCATATTGTTTGGCCTGCATGTGTTTGTATATTTTACAGTTTTTTTCCTGTAATTGATATCTAGTCTCATAGTGTTGTGGTCAGAAAAGATCTTTGTTATGATTTCAATTATCTTAAATTTACCAAGGCTTGATTTTTGACCCAAAATATGATCTATCCTGGAGAATGTTTCATGAACACTTGAGAAGAAAGTGTATTCTGTAGGTTTTTGGATGGAATGTCCTATAAATATCAATTAAGTCCATCTTGTTTAATATGTCATTTAAGCTTGTGTTTCCTTATTTAATTTCATTTTAGATGATCTGTCCATTGGTGAAAGTGAGGTGTTAAAGGCCCCTACTATGATTCTGTTACTGTCATTTTCCCCTTTTATGGCTGTTATCATTTGCCTTATGTATTGAGGTGCTCCTATGTTGGGTGCATAAATATTTACAATCGTTATATCTTCCTCTTGGATTGATCCCTTGATCATTATGTAGTGTCCTTCTTTGTCTCTTGTAATAGTCTTTATTTTAAAGTCTATTTTGTCTGATATGAGAATTGCTACTCCAGCTTTCTTTTGATTTCCATTTGCATGGTGTATCTTTTTCCATCCCCTCACATTCAGTCTGTATGTGTCCCTAGGTCTGAAGTGGGTCTCTTGTAGACAGCATATATATGGGTATTGTTTTTGTATCCATTCCGGCAGTTTATGTCATTTGGTTGGAGCATTTAATCCATTTACATTTAAGGTAATTATCGATATGTATGTTCCTATTCCCATGTTTAAATTGTTTTGTTTTTGTTTTTGTAAGTCTTTTCCTTCCCTTGTGTTTCCTTCCTAGAGAAGTTCCTTTAGCATTTGTTGTAAAGCTGGTTTGGTGCTGTTGAATTCTCTTAATTTTTCTTGTCTGTAAAGGTTTTAAATTCTCTGTCGAATCTGAATGAGATCCTTGCTACTCAGAGTAACCTTGTTTGTAGGTTTTTCCCTTTCATCACTTTAAATATCTCTTGCCACTCCCTTCTAACTTGCAGATTTTCTGCTGAAAGATCAGCTGTTAACCTTATGGGGATTCCCTTGCATGTTATTTGTTGCTTTTCCTTTGCTGCTTTTAATATTTTTTCTTTGTACTTAAATTTTGATAGTTTGATTAATATGTTTCTTAGCATGTTTCTCCTTGGATTTATCCTGTATGGGACTCTCTGCACTTCCTGGACTTGATTGACTCTTTCCTTTCCCATGTTAGGGAAGTTTTCAATTATAATCTCTTCTAATATTTTCTCAGACCCTTTCTTTTTCTCTTCTTCTTCTGGGGTCCCTATAATTTGAATGTTGGTGCATTTAATGTTGTCCCAGAAGTCTCTGAGATTGTCCTCAATACTTTTCATTCTTTTTTCTTTATTCCGCTCTGCAGTAATTATTTCCACTCTTTTGTCTTCCAGGTCACTTATCCATTCTTCTGTCTCAGTTTTTGTGCTATTGATTCCCTCTAGAGAATTTTTAATTTCATTTATTGTGTTGTTCATTGTTGTTTGTTTGCTCTTTAGTTCTTCTAAATCCTTGTTAAACATTTCTTGTATTTTCTCCATTTTATTTCCAAGATTTTGGATCATCTTTATTATCATCACTCTGAATTATTTTTCAGGTAAACTGCCTATTTCCTTTTCATTTATTTGGTCCGGTGTGTTTTTACCTTGCTTTTCCATCTGGTGCATATTTCTCTCTCTTCCCATTTTGCTTAGCTTACTGTGTTTGTGGTCTCCTTTTCTCAGGCTGCAGGTTCATAGTTCCCATTGTTTTTGGTGTCTGACAGCAGTTGGTAAGTTTGGTTCACTGGCTTGTGTAGGCTTTCTGGTGGAGGGGACTGGTGGATGTGGCTGGATCTTGTCTTTCTGGTAGGCAGGGCTGTGTCCAGTGGTGTGTTTTGGTATGTCTGTGAACTTAGTATGCTTTTAGACAGTCCTCCGCTAATGGGTGGTGTTGTGTTCCTGTCTTGCTAGTTGTTTGGCATGGGCCATCCAGCACTGGAGCTTGCTGGCCATTGGGTGTAGCTGGGTCTTAGCATTGAGATGGAGATCTCTGGGAGAACTCTTGCCGATTGATGTTACATGGGGCTGGGAGGTCTCTGGTGGTCCAATGTCCTGAACTAGGCTCTCCCACCTTAGAAACTCAGGCCTGACACCAGGCCAGAGCACCAAGACCCTGTCAGCCACATGGCTCATAAGAAAAGGGAGGAAAAAAAGAAAGAAAATAAAAAAGAAAAGAAAATAATTAAAATTTAAAAATTAAAAAAAATTATTAAAATTAAAAGGAATTTTAAAAAAAGAAGAGGGCTTCCCTGGTGGTGCAGTGGTTGAGAATCTCCCTGCCAATGCAGGGGACACAGGTTCGAGCCCTGGTCTGGGAAGATCCCACATGCCGCGGAGCGACTAGGCCCGTGAGCTACAATTGCTGAGCCTGCACGTCTGGAGCCTGTGCTCTGCAACAAGAGAGGCTGCGATAGTGAGAGGCCTGCCCACTGTGATGAAGAGTGGCCCCTGCTTGCCGCAACTAGAGAAAGCCCTCGTACAGAAATGAAGACCCAACACAGCCATAAATAAATAAATAAATAAATAAAATAAAAAAAAAAAAGAGAGCAACCAAACCAATAAACCTATCCACCAGTAATACCAAGTGCTAACAACTATACTAATATAAGCATAAAAATCAGAAGTGAGTCAGTCACAGAGAGCAAACCCCATGTCTACAGTTGTTCTTAAAGTCCACTGCCTCAATTTTGGGTTGTTTCATTGTCTATTGCAACATTCCTCAAATGCAGGGTACTTCAAGTTGATTGTGGAGATTTAATCCACTACTCCTGAGGCTGCAGGGAGATTTTTCCCTTTCTCTTCTTTGTTTGCACAGCTCCTGGGGTTCAGCTTTGGTTTTGGCCCCACCTCTGCATGTAGGTTGTCTTCAGGCTTCTGTTCTTACCCAGACAGGACGGGGTTAAAGCATCAGCTGATTGGGGGGCTCTGGCTCTCTCAGGCTGGTGGGAGGGAAGGGTACAGTAGTTATAATTGGAATGTGGGGCGAGCCTGCGGTGGCAGAGGCTGGCATGACATTGCAAAAGCCTGAGGCGTGCTGTGTGTTCTCCCAGGGAAGTTGTCCCTGGATCATGGGACCCTGGCAGTGGTGGGCTGCGAAGGCTCCTGGGGAGTGGTTGTGGATAGTGAATTGTGCTTGCACACAGGATTCTTGATGGCTACAGCAGCATTAGCATTTCATGTCCATCTGTGTGGTCCAAGCTGATAGCCGCAGCTCAAACCTATCTCTGGAGCACGTTTAAGCATTGCTCTGTCTTCTGTGGGCAGACAGGGAAGGAATCCCCTCTCCTCATGCACCCTGAAACAATGGTCTCTTGCCTCTTACTAGGTCCAGACTTTTTCCCAGGCTCCTTCCCGGCTAGCTGTGGCACACTAGCCCCTTCAGGCTGTGTTCATGCAGCCAACCCCTGTCCTCTCCCTGGGATCTGACCTCTGAAGCCTGAACCTCATCACCCAGCCCCCACCCACCCTGGTGGGTGAGCAGACAAGCGTCTCAGGCTGGTGAGTGTTGGTAGGCACTGATCCTCTGTACGGGAATCTCTCCGCTTTGCCCTCTGCACCCCTGTTGCTGTGCTCTCCTCTGTGGCTCTGAAACTTCCCCCCCACCCCCCGCCCAGCCCCCATCTCCTCCACTGAATGGGCTTCCTAGTGCTTGGAAACTTTTCCTCCTCCACAGCTCCCTCTCAGAGGTGCAGGTCCCATCCCTATTCTTTTGTCTCTGTTTTTTTCTTTTGCCCTACCCCAGTACGTGGAGTTTTTCTTGCCTTCTGGGAAGTCTGAGGTCTTCTGCCAGAGTTCAGTAGGTTTTCTGTAGGAGTTGTTCCACATGTAGATGTGTTTTTGATGTATTTGTTGGGAGGAAGGTTACCTCTATGTCTTACTGCTCTGCCATCTTGAAGGTCCCCCCTTCCTGTAGATTCTTACTACTTGTTATACCCTTTTCTTTTCCACTTAGAAAAGACTCATTAACATTTATTTTAGGGTACATTTAATATTGATGAATTCTTTTACTGTTTCTTGTCTGAGTTCTTTATCTCTCATTCAATTCTAAATGATAAACTTGCTGGGTAGAGTGTCCTAGGTTGGAGGTTTTTCCCTTTCAGCACTCTGAATATATCATGGCACTCCCTTTTGAACTGCAACTTTTCTGCAGCAAAATATATCAAGTTATAAGGGTTCCCTTGTATACGACTCTGTTTTTTTCTCACTGCCTTTAGAATTCTCTTTAAATTTTGCCATTTTAATTATAACATGTCTTGGTGTGGGTCTGTTTAGGTTCATCTTCTTTGAGACTCTTTGTACTTCCTGTATCTGGATATCTGTTTCCTTCTACAGATTTGTGAAGTTTTCACCCATAACTTTATCAAATATATTTTGACACTTTTCTCTCTCTCTTTTCCTTCTGGGACCCCTAAAATGCAAATGTCTGTATGTCTGATGCTGTCTCAGAAGTCACTTAAACTGTTCTCATTTCTTAAAATTGTTTTTCTTTTTGCTGTTCTGATTTGGTAATGTTTATTATTCTATCTACCAGATCACTTATGCATTTTTCTGTATCACCTAGTCTGCTGTTAATTCCTTTTAATGTGTTTGTCATTTCAGTATTATATTCTTCAGTACTGACTGGTTCTTTTTTATATTTTCTAGTTCCTTTTAAAAATTGTCCCTGTGTTCATCTATTATTCCCCCTAATTCAATTAGCATACTTACTGCTAAAGCTTTGAACTCTTTATGTGTTAAATTGTTTCTTTATGTTTCATTAGTTGTCTATTCAGGGTTTTTCTCTTACTCTTTCAAATGAAACAAATTCCTCTGTCTTTTCATTTTGCTTAACATTCTCTGTCTCTATTAAATTAGGTTAAACAGTCACCTATTGTAGTCTTGAAGGTGTTTCATTGTGTGGGAGCATCCCTATAACATCCGTGTGGGTCCAGTGGCTTTGGTGGGAGAGATCAGTCTGACATGAACACAAGTCAGTCACATCTTTTCTCAATGTGTGCTGGTAGTTATCACCTTTGTAGGACACAGGGCTGGAAATGGAGGGGCTAGGGCCAGTCAGGTGTGAGTCAGTGCTTATTCTCTGCTCAGTGACTGTCACTGCCCTATCAGGGATGGTGGCAGTTCCCATTTTGCTGGATCAGAAGCCCTGATTGTAAGGTCCAAGCTGGCTCTATTCCCTTTAAGTGTGTGCTCTCCCTAGCACTCTTGCCCCAGAGTGGAACATTATTGGAACAAAAGAGGTTAGCATGGGCACTTGGTGTGGGTCTGGGTAAAGGCTGTGTTGGTCCAGCCACAGATAGAGATCATGACTGCTTCTGATGCATTGTCTGTGTAGGCATCAGCAATGGCTGCCCTGCTCAGACACTACTTTGGGTCTGAGTTGCTTTACATCTCGCAGCTGGATTTTGTCCTCAGCTGTGGCAGCCCGCATTCCAGTGAGGAGCTATGTTGTGAAGCAAGTGGGGCCAGAGCAGTTGCTCAGCTCAGGCTTAGGTGTGTATGGTGGTGGTTGTGGGAGACCAGCTAGCTACTTGTGCTGCTTTGATCCTCCTTCTCTGCCTTGTTTCAAGAGTAATCAAGTGTATACACACTACTCACAAGTAGAGTACAGGCTTCCCATGACCCTCCTGTTAGTCCTACTGTCCCTTCAAACAGCCAAGAACACTCACCTTCCTGGTGTCAAGCCCCAGGGCTGGGGTGCCCAATATGTGGCCTGAATAACTCACTTCCCAGAGAAGATCTCTGCCCATGTAATCTCACTTCTCTTCTGAGCTCTTTCCCAGGGACACAGGTCTTAACCTGATTGTTTCTCTTCCCTTCCTACCTGCCTCTGTGTAGATCTTTCTTATAGCCTTTGTTGTACATGAGTCTTTCTGCCAGTCTCCAGTTAGTTTTCATTGAGAATTATTTCACATGTAGATGTATTTTTGATGTGTTTATTGAGGGAGTGTTATTGTGAGTTCCGTGTCCTATTCTGCCATCTTGATCTCCTCCCTTCAACCTTGACTCTTGATTCTCATATTATACATCTGATTTCTATTTCATTGGAATATCTATTTAATTCCTTCTTTATTTTCTCTAATTTTCTTTAGTTTGATTTGCTGTTACTTTACATTTTCAGCCTTCTTTATCTTCTTTTATTTTCTAATATGCATTTAGGACAGGGTTTCTCATCCTCAGCACTATTATTATTTTGGTCCAGATAATTCTCTGTTGGGGGGAGCTTTCCAACATTGTAGGATGTTTAACAACACCCCTGTCTTCTACTTACTATGTGCTAGTAGGTCCTTCCAGTTGTGTAACTAAAAATATCTCTAGACATTGTGAAATATCCCTGCATGGGTAAAATCACTCTTGGTTGACAATTACTAATTTAAGGCAACACATTTCTCTCTGAGCACAAGTTTGACATATCATATCTTCATGAATTATGCACTTTATTTTCAGATAGTGGGAAATTTCATGGCAGTCAGAAAACATACTTTAAATGATTTAAGTGTTTTGTAATCTTCTGGGGCTTTCTTTATGGTACAGCAAGTAGTTGGCTTTGATAGATATTCCATGCATGTGTGAAAAGAATGTGGGCTCTATTATTGTTATGTACAGTGATTTTACATGTCAATAAGATCCAATTCATTGTGCTTTTCAAGTGTTTTGTATTTCATGACTTTTGTTATTTTCAACCAGTTAGGAGATGTATTAAAGTCTTCCTTATGATTATGAATTTGTCTATTCTCTCAATTTTGGGTATATGTACTTTGAATCTATTTTAATGTGCTCCTACAGATTTAGAATTGTCATATCTTTCTAGAGCATTGATCTCTTTGGCATTAAGACATGTGCTCTTTATTTCTAATAATATTTTTTGCATTAAAGCTCAATTTGTCTGACGTTATTTGTTAGTATTTAAATGTTATTGTTCCTCAACATTTCCCCAACTTTTATGTCATTATATTTCAAGTTTAATTTTTATAGTTTTAAAAAATTTAGTACTTAATTGGGATAGTCAGTTGATTTATACAAATGTAATTATGGATAGAATTGGTTATATATATCATTTAGCATGTGTTTTAAAGTTAACTCATTTAAAATTTTTTTTTCCTTCTTTCTAGGCTTTTCTGGTATGATTATTTTTGGATTATTCAGGGTTTTTTTTCCTCTTTACCTATCAATTTTACATTTTACGCTTCTTTTGTCTAATTAGCTAGAAATTAAAACATGTGTCTTTAATTTCTAATGAACAACACATTAGTTACTTTTACTGCTTCCTCAACAATGCTAAAATTCATGAAGATTTTAATCCAATATACTATGTCCTTTAACTTTATATTGTCATGAATTTTAGTTCCACACATATTTTATGTTCTATAAAGCATTCAAATTTTGTTTATGCAGTTAATATTTATTTATATTCACCTATGTATTTAACTTTGTGTTTTCCATTCTCTACATCCATATTTCTACCTGAGATCCTTTTATTACTGTCTGAAGAACTCCCTTTAGGTATTACCTTTATTTCTGGTCTACTACTTTTAATTTATTTGGAACTGTATTTTTAATTTGTTTGAAATTGTCTTTATTTTATTATTGTTTTTCAAGTGTGTCTTTCCTAAATATAGAATTCTAGGTTAGCAGGTTTCAAAAGGTTAGCAGCCTTTTGAAGATGCTAATCCATTGTCGTTTACTTTCAATAATTTTTTGGATAAGTTGACTCACACCCTTATTGTAGCTCCATGAAAGTTAGTATCTTTTTTCCTCTGGATGCTTTTGTGATTTTTTTTGTTTTTCATCAATTTTACAATTTTCTTTATATTTATTATGCTTGGGGAAATTCATTGAGATTCTTGAATTTATGAGGTTTATTTTATCAGCATTGAAAAATTCTATCATATTCTGCTTTGAATATTCCTTTTGCATTATTCTCCCTCATTTCTCCTTCTAGTACTTCAATTTTATGTTTTACCCTTTGAGTACGTTCAGTACCTCTATGGTTTTATTTTCTTTTCTCCTATTTTTTCCTGTCTTTTCTTCAGTTTAGGTGTTTTAACTGACAACTTTTAAATGCTTACTCTGTCCATGATGCTATGAGACACACATTTGAATTTTTATTTCATGTATTGTATTCTTCACTTTTAAAATATCATTTTATTTTTATAGATACCAATTACTATTGAAAGTTTATTCTTTTTAATTCATTTTGTTCATTTATTCTTCTGCATTTTGAACCTATTAATCATAAGTATTTTAAAGTCCCTCTCTGCTAATAAGCATTGAGTTTTGGTGTTGGTTTGTTAATCTAGGCTATCTAGACTAATATAAAGTTGATCATTTCCCCACAAAGTTTGTAAATTTAGTTGGGAGTTTTTTTTTTTAATTTTATATCAGAGATTGTATGACTCAAGTTTATACTAGATTATGGAAATACACAGAGATTTTTGGGTATCTTATTGCTGGAAACTTCAGAGGTTTCACTGTTTTTGTTTTTCTGGTACCTATATTAATATTAATATGTCAGTTTTAGAATAACTTCATGAAAAGTATAGAGATTTAAGATTGAGTGTTTGTTGATTTGTCAAAGAAAAAAATTTTTTTTCTTATCTGGAGCCCTAGACAGAGGCATGCTCACTTTTTTTTTTTTTATCTTGGATGAACATTTTTCTAGTGTAAGTATTTTTCTTTCTTTTCATTGAAGGGGCACTGCTTCCAGGATCTCCAGTTATACAGATTCCTTAATGACAGCTCTTTACCTTCCTTAGTCCAAAACTACATTTCTATTTCTCTTTGAATATTAACTTTCAAGTTCCCATCTCCTAAGTCCTGCTTTAGCTTCAGTTTCTCTATTCCTAGCATTTAACAATTTCAATTCCTTTAAGCTCAATCATGTATTTGCATTTTTGTTTGTTTACTTTCTACGTCTTTGTAGTGAAAGCAGGGTCCATGTTAAATTAGTCTGTCATTTGACGGGACTCAGCTTCATTTTATGCAATGCCGATAACATCCCTGGAACACAAATATCACTAAGCTCAATTTTCAGTTGAGAAAACCATTGGTTACAGATGTTCTTTGGCTCTATCAAAACTTCACAGCTAGTAGTGTATAGAGTAATTTGAATCCATTTTGGATTAGCTCTAAAGCTTCTGTTTTCTTAACAGAAAAGAATGTTAAATTCCTGATTAGTTCTTTTTTCTCTGAGTATGTGCTTCAGACTCTCAAGGGATCTGGGATCCTGTTGCGGCACGTCCTATTAAGGGTTGATTATGGGATGTAAGTAGCTTTATGTAGAGTCCAGCCTCACTCTGGATAATAACCATCTTCTGTAGAACTGAGCTAGTCTTAAAATAACCATTGCTTTAACAAATTAGTGATGGTGAGTTATTCTTACAATTTTGCCTAGGCTTCAGCTTCCCAGGACTTTGCTGTTCTTAATAATGATTATGAATTTACTGTTATTTGTGAAATACAGTCATGATTCTTTACTTTCACTTTTCAGCTCCTACTCTGTGCAGCCACAGTATTTTATGTACTCTTAGGTGACAGTACTTATTAGAATTTTCACTGTTTTATAGACTTTTGTTTATCTGTCTAATGACTCCTAACTACCAATGAAGACTAAGAAGTTCTTGAAGGGAAAGAACCTTCCAAATTTTCATTCCCCAAACACCTAGAAGAAAAATTTTGCCATGTACATATTTAGAGAACTTAGCTTTGGCAATATGCTAAAGTATCATTTGTCAAACAGAACATGAATTATGTACTATAAGGAGAATTATAAAATAGTGTAAATCCATTATTTTGGCCAAAGAAATGCAACTTAAAGTCAAGACTATAGAAGAAAGAAAAAAAAAATCAATGTGGTTACAGGAGATCTCCAACCTAAGTAATTCCAGTAAATTCTCTGTTATATCAATACCCTCTGGCAGGAAAGTCCATGGTGTCTTCATTCGTCCCTTAGGTTCAGCATTTTGGGACACTCAAGGAAGCATCAAACATAGATCAAAGTTTTTGGAACAAGGGAACCAACTGAACAACTAGCAGATGTATTTGAATAAATGTTCTTGTTCTGGTCAAAGTGATGGTTCAGTGTATCCCTCTTAGTCCACATTCCAGAAATAGGAAAGTTCACAGAAGGGAGGTGGTTAGAAATACTTTATGAAGTTTCCTTTTAACATGTAATACATTTTATATTTTAGAATAGTTTTAGATTTATAGAAAAGTTGCAAGAATATTACAGAGAGTTTCCATATACACCACAACCAGTTTAATAGTTAATGTTTAAAAAAAAAAGTGTTTGGAGATGAAGTGATTCTGCATAGGTGTATGGGAAGAAGATATTTATGACATTAATAGTACTGAGAGAAGTGCCTGGCATAAATTAGATACTCAGTAAATATTTCTGATGTGAACAAATAAACTGCAGATTGAACTCAAATATTACAAGGCCTTTGATGTTGAGGTGAAGAATTTGTTTTTAACAAATTCTGTGGGTAATGGGAAAATATCTTTTCAAGGATAACTTTATACCCAGAAAAAACGTAGAATTTAAAAGCTCTTAAAGAATTGTGTTATTCATATTTACCTTAGAAAAACGACGAAAACAAAAACAAACTCAAAACAAATTCAAAATTGGGTTCATGTCCTGAGACTCAAAAGACCAAAAGTTCTACTTCTCTGTTTCATGAATCAGTGTCATGGTGCCTGTAATCACAGATGTTGAACCTAGTTAATCTCAAATAGGGATGAAATGTGATTTAAATTTATTTTCTAACGGTTAGCATAGTTTGGATAAGAAATATATAATATTTCTTCCAATTTGTTTTCAGCTCATTAATGCGGAGGCCGCTTGAAATTTGTGTTGGTCTTCTTAAAACAGAAAAAGTAGCATTCTACATAGTAGTTTTAGGGTCATTCAAAAGTCTTCCCAGCCATCAAATTTCTTCCCAGTGTATGAAGTATGAGTTTGTCATAGAGGTAAGAAACTTATTCTCTCATTATTTGTCCATATTTTAGGTACTGAACTAGTTGGAGTGTTGAGAACAATTTATGGTGTCTTGTTGGTAAGGAAACTGATTAGGTTCTTCATCAAGTCAGACTAAACACATGGAAACAGGTAACAGGAAGTCTTCATCTAAGTGCTGGATTATATTAGGCTCCCCTCTCCTGGGGAAAGAATGAGAATTGTTAGCTGTCAGAACTATTTTCATTCATGGTCCCCAAGAAAGATTTATACAGAGAAGAAAAGGCCAGGCAAATCCTATCCCATTTGTTACTATAAAGCTTTCCCCCCAAGCAATGTAGGCTCCTGATAAATGGTGCTTGGCCATGTAAAACTTGCAAGAATCCTTCTAATGAGATGAAGGCACTTCCTTTCCCATGGGAGTTGGCCTGGTTTCTGATGGCAGTGGCTCTCTGACACTTCCAAGAAGTTAAACAGCATTAATGTCAAAGTTGATCAGGTAGCCTCTGTGGCTGTACACCTATGTAATCAAACAACTCTATGGAAGAAGAGAAAAAAGCAAAACCCTAAAAGAGCCAAAAAGGGAAATCTTTCACCAAATATCTCATCCCTACCACCGTAGCCAACATGTAATCCACCAGTACTCCTCCTCTACTCACACAGACTTCAAGTCAGTTCTTCCCACTTTCCCTCCTCCTGTTAATGGCACTTAAATCAGTGCTTATATTATAAAGGTCCTTTTGCCTTTCATGTTCAATCAGGCACAGTTTCTCCAACATTTTTCAGTCTAACCGTTGCTTTCTATTTTCATACTAATCACTCCAGTCTGGAATTCAATATAATAGCTTCCTAACCCTACCATTTCAAAGTTATCCCTAGAGCCTAGAATAGTGCCTTACATAGTATGTTCCCAATTAATAGTTATTACATTATTGTATAAGTAAGTGGATATCCCTCTCTCCATTCTAATCAGGTTCTTTACCCCTGTTGGTATAATATACTAAAAACATAGCTTTGATTCTCCAAATTCAGGGGCATCTTATTTCTTGTTCTATTTTCACTCCTTTAGTCACATTTTTGAAACTAAATTTCACTACATTTTCCCAAGGATTCTATCTAATTCCACTACACTGACAAGCCCTAAATACTTCTGCTTTTGCTTTCCCTTCTTTGTGAAGTTCCTTTCTATGATCTTCCTTTACACCAAGCTCTTCCTGTGAAAATTATTTTCATACACTTATAACATGCATCTGTATTCAACATAATTCAAAACTGTTATGTTTTATTCTCATTTGTATTCTTATTAACATATAATATGGCACCTTACACATTTATCAGTCACACAGTAAATATCTATTAATTTAATAAACACTGATCTCAAAGACCTCACTAGAAATCTTTGCACACACATAGAATATGTAAGGACAAATCAAGGCATATGTTCAGTGATTTACAGGGGTTGATAGAAAGGAGCAATATCAATATGGACTGTAGTCACAAAACAAGTTTCTGGGAAGAGGTGGTTCTTGATGTGACCCTTGAAGGTAGCACTCTCCTCTTGCTAAATAATAAGCTAATTAATATGGCAATACCACTATTCTACTTCATAAATGAATATGTTTGCACACCATAGGAAGATTCAAAACAGAAGATTCATAAGTATTTTGGAGAATATAGGAGGAAAATAGAGAAGGAGAAAAGTCAGTACTATAGCAATGTCCAGGTAGGGAGAAGGATTCCAAGTTCCCACCCAGAGGTAATCCTGGACATGAATTTGAGACTATGCCACCTCCACCAAATCATACCTTCAGATGGGCTTTGCTTGTTTCACCTGTGCAACACATCCATTTAACTATGTTGTCTCTAGGTCTTCCAGCTGTAAATTTTGAGATTTCCTGATGCCAACACAGGTAAATAGAGAGTTTAAGAGAAAACTATCCTAGGTTTTTTCTACAAGGGCTAATTAGAAAAAAATCATTTGAGTAATAGAAAGGCATTTGCCCCTTTTGAAGTACTCTGAACATTCCCACACTCTTGAGACTCTTGATTTATACAGTATGGAAGTGAGTGAAGGTTTAAACCATTATTTGCTGTTAACACAAACTGCCTAAGAAATAAAATGATCCCTAACTATGATTTCTGTGTATAAACTCTTTGTTGCTTATTGGGCTCACAATAGGTTCTCCAAACTTCTATTAAAATATCAATAGTAATTTTCAGAGCTTAAATTGAGCAGTGATTTTATTTCAGGCTGATCATATATAAACCACTTTTCTTCGAAGATTCTCTTATTGTTGCCAAAAGTGAAAGCCATTCAAATGAGCAGTGATTGAAACAGTGAGAAAGAAGGGGGAAAAAATCAATATCACATTTTCCAGGGCACTAGCTCTGCTTTTGAAAAGACACCATTAATAACATGCTTACGGGAGAAGCAGCCAGTTGCTCAAAGTGCAGTCAGGGGTGAGCTGAATGGACGGATTTCTGGGAAGTCTCCTCTCTTTCTCTCTCTCTCAGTTGCTTAGAAGTCAAAACTCACTGGTGGAATCTGTAGTAAGCTGACTCAAGGCACCCTCAGAACCTGAAGTTAAATGGACTGCTTTGCAGCCTCAGAAGCACTTCTCTCTCCTTTACCTTGTCTGAGTTCTAAGACAAGAATGACATGGGGGTAAAGAGGGAAGAATAGTCATCATTTCCTAGTGATTCATGGGCTTTTTGTGTTTCCAAACCTGGTCCATTAAATCAAGACCAAACTCATCATCAGAGAACCCAACACCTTAGTGATGGCATGATGTTTCTGCCTACAATTAACTTCCATTTCTTGCCAATGTTCCATCTCTGCTCCAGGATATTTCCTAGGCACAAGAAAGAGAAAGTTTTAGGGAAGAAAAAATCTGTAGTTACACTTGAAATATAAGAGGTTTGGGATTAAAACTGCCAAATGTTATCTCCCTTCTAGTGAAGGAATTTGAGAAAAGGTACTTTTTAATAATCTGGCTTATTAAAAAGCAAGAAGGATTCCAATACATGAAGGAAGATGCCAAATAAGAATGCCGAAAAGAGGAAGATTTTGAGAGAGGGATAACAGCCAAGATCAAGAAGGACAGAAACTCACCATGGGAAAGAGAATGAGTAGTACAAATTCATAGTCACAGGAAGTATAATGTAAATATGGGACTGAGGAGAATGCAATGTCTTATGCTCTAAAGAATGATAGAGAGGATCTAAAGATGCCAAAGAATGCCAGAGCCATTGTTACTGACCCAGAAGGAAGAGATGTGCAATGTGCATGGCCATTTCCTCCTGAGATTTAGGAATGCTTTTGACATGGATAACTGAAATGTAAGTGCACTATCAAGCCCACCTATGGCTATATATTTAAGTTATTTTGATTGCAAGAAACTGACATATCTCTTAGTTTGGCAACAATAAACAGTAATTATTACTATGGGAATGTAATTTTGTCAGCTCTTAACCTGGGTCTGAGAAGTAAAGTGCCTCTGAGTTCAAATCCCAGATCAATAATTGTTTAGTTAATTAGGTGACCTAATATCAATTTCTTGACCTCTTTAGGTTTCAGTTTTTTCAAATGCAAAATGGGCATAAAATTAACAACCAGCTTGATGAGCTGTTAAGGGGAATAGATGATATAATGTAGGCACACATGTCCAGCCACCAATTAACATGTTTAAAAATGGTGCTCCTGATATCTTCTATTCCTGTCCCAGGGAAACCAGCTTCTCCTGTAGTCTTGCCCATATCAGTTAATGGCTTCCAGTTGCTCCGGGGAGAGCACACAACAACAACAACAACAACAGCAACAACCACCCACCAAAACAAAACAAAAATAACATTGAAGCTCTACCTTCAAAATATATCTAGAATTCAACCACCACTATAGGTCTGTCCAAGCCATTATCATCCCTCCCTAGTATTTCTGTAAGTTTCCTTATTTCCATGTTTCTGTTCTTGCCTACACATTCTCTGACCTCAACACAACAGCCAAAATGATTCTGTAAAAATGTGTCAAATCTTGTCACACTGTTCAACAACCTCAGGTGGCTTGCCATTTTTAATTCAATAAAGGACAAGGTCTTGTTACCTCTCCAACTTTGTTTGCAAGTATTCTCTCCTCTGTCTTTTCTTCTCCAGCCACACTGGCCTTCTTTGCTGTTCATTGAATAAACTGGGCACATGCTTACTTCAAGGCCTTTAATACATAAGTCATCTTGCCTAGAACTGTCTTTTCCATAAATCTGCAAGGCTAACTCCCTCACTGACTCTAGGTGTTTACTCAGTAGTTAATTACTCCATGAATTTTTCTCTATCTACCTACTTAAAGTGTAAAGCATGCCCCACCCATCATTAAATGATATAAATCCTACTCTTGCTTAACTTTTCCTCCTTATTATTACTAATTTACTGTGTATTCTAACTTATTGTCTCTTTTCCTTACTAAAATGATGGCAGAAAATTTTTTATTGTTTCCACTATTATATTCTCAGTGACAAGAAGAGTCCTGGCAAATATTAAGTGCTCAATAAATATTTATTGACTACATTTTTTTCATTAGCATGATTTATGACATATAGTAAGCATTCATTAAATTTTATCTATTATTATAATGATTAAAATATGCTCCTTGGACTGTTACAAGATATTCCACAATAAAGAGATTTCCAAACAATTTGAAAATGCCAGGTTAAACAAAGTAATACTTAAAAAAAAATACAAGGGTGGAGTCAAGATGGGGTACTAGGAGGATGCAGAATTCGCATCTCTTCACAACTAAGACCCCTACTAGACACCAGTGGGGGACCATGGACACCTAAGAGGATGGGACAAACCCCCAACAACTGGTTGTTTCAGTTATACTTTTATTTTCCCTAACATATTTTTTTATCTTACTAATTTTATTTTGTTTTTTATTGTTTGATATTGTACTGCTCCTTTTTTTTTCTTTCTCCTTCTTTTTTTTTTTTTTTTTTTTTTTTACCGTGCCATGAAGCTTGTGAGATCTTGGTTCTGAGGCTAGAGGTTGGGCTCGAGCTCCTGTGGTGGGAGCTCTGAGTCCAAACCACTGGACTAACAGATAACCTTAGACCCCAGGGAATATTAATCGAAGTGAGGCTTCCCGGAGGTCCTCATCTCAGCACCAAGACCTGGCTCTATCCAACTGCTTGCAAAATCCAGTGCTGGACGTCTCAGGCCAAACAACCAGTAAAACAGGAATACAGTGAAAAAAAAAAAAGAAATGACAAAAAAAAAATCTTACAGATGAAGGAGCAAGGTAAAAACCTACAAGACCAAAAACATACAAGACCAAATGAAGACAAAATAGGCAACCTACCTGAAAAAGAATTCAGAGTAGTGATAGTAAAGATGATCCAAATCTTGGAAACAGAGTGGAGAAAATACAAGAAACACTTAACAAGGATCTAGAAGAACTAAAGAGCAAAAAAACAGTGATGAAAGACAAATTACTGATAGTAAAAATACTCTAGAAGGAATCAATAGCAGAATAACTCATGCAGAAGAACGGGTAAGTAAGCTGGAAGATGAAATGGTGGAAATAACTACTGCAGAGCAGAATAAAGAAAATGTATATGTATATGTGTAACTGATTCACTTTGTTGTAAAGCAGAAGCTAGCACACCATTGTAAAGCAATTATACTTCAATAAAGATGTTTAAAAAATAAAAAAAATAAAAAAAAAAAAGAAAATGTAATGAAAAGAATTGAGGACAGTCTCAGATAACTTTGGGACAACATTTAATGCACCAATATTCGAATTATAAGGGTTCCAGAAGAAGAAGAGAAAAAGAAGGGTCTGAGAAAATATTTGAAGAGATTATAGTCAAAAACTTCCCTAACATGGGAAAGGAAATAATCAACTCCAGGAAGCATAGAGAGTACCATACAGGATAAACCCAAAGAGAAACAAACTGAGACACATATTAATCAAACTAAATACAAAGATTAGATACAAAGAAAAAATATTAAAAGCAGCAAGGGAAAAGCAACAAATAACATAGAAGGGTATCCCCATAAAGTTAACAGCTGATCGTTCAGCAGAAACTCTGCAAGCCAGAGGGAGTGGCAGGACATATTTGAAGTGAGGAAAGGGAAACATCTACAACCAAGATTACTCTACCCAGCAAAGATCTCATTCAGATTCAATGGTGAAATTAAAACCTTTACAGACAAGCAAAAGCTAAGAGAATTCAGCACCAACAAACCAACTTTAAAACAAATGCTAAAAGAACTTCTCTAGGCAGTAAGCACAAGAGAAGGAAAAGGCCTACAAAAACAAACCCAAAATAATTAAGAAACGGTAATAGGAACATACATATTGATAATTACCTTAAATGTAAAAGGATTAAATGCTCCAAACAAAAGACATAGACTGGCTGAATGGATACAAAAATAAGACCCATATATATGCTGTCTACAAGAGAACCACTTCAGACCTAGGGACACATACAGACTGAAAGTGAGGGGATAGAAAAAGATATTCCATGAACATGGAAATCAAAAGAAAGCTGGAGTAGCAATTCTCATATCAGATAAAATAGACTTTAAAGACTATAACAAGAGACAAAGAAGGACACTACATAATGATCAACGGATCAATCCAAGAAGAAGATATAACGATTGTAAATATTTATGCATCCAACAGAGGAGCACCTCAATACATAAGGCAAATAATAACAGCCATAAAAGGAGAAATTGACAGTAACACAATAATCGTAGGGGCCTTTAACATCTCACTTTCACCAATGGACAGATCATTCAGAATGAAAATAAATAAGGAAACACAAGCTTTAAATGACACATTAAATGAGATGGACTTAATTGATATTTATAGGATATTCCATCCAAAAACAACAGAATACACTTCTCAAGTGTTCATGGAACATTCTCCAGGATAGATCATATCTTGAGCCACAAATCAAGCACTGGTAAATTTAAGAAAATTGAAATCATATCAAGTATCTTTTCCGACCACAATGCTATGAGACTACATATCAATTACAGGAAAAAATCTGTAAAAAATACAAACACATGGAGGCTAAACAATATGCTACTAAATAACCATAAGATCAGTGAAGAAATCAAAGAGAAAATAAAAAAATACCTAGAAACAAATGACAAAGAAAACAGGATGAAGCAAAATCTATGGGATGCAGCAAAAGCAGTTCTAAAAGGGAAGTTTATAGCAATACAATCCTACCTAAAGAAACAAGAAAAGTCTCAAATAAACAACCTAACCTTACACCTAAAGCAATTAGAGAAAGAAGAACAAAAAATTCCCAAAGTTAGCAGAAGGAAAGAAATCATAAAGATCAGATCAGAAATAAATGAAAAAGAAATGAAGGAAATGATAGCAATGATGAATAAAACGAAAAGCAGGTTCTTTGAGAAGATAAACATAATTGATAAACTATTAGTCAGATTAATCAAGAAAAAAAGGGAGAAGAGTCAAATCAACAGAATTAGAATTGAGAAAGGAGAAGTAACACCTGACACTGCAGAAATACAAAGGATAATGAGAAATTATTACATGCCAATAAAATGGACAACTTGCAAGAAATGGACAAATTCTTTGAAAACACAACCTTCTGAGACTGAACCAGGAAGAAAGAGAAAATATAAACAGACCAATCAAAAGCACTGAAATTGAAACTGTGATAGAAAATCTTCCAAAGAACAAAAGCCCAGGACCAGATGGCTTGACAGGTGAATCCTATCAAACATTTAGAGACGAGCTACCACCTATCCTTCTCAAACTCTTCCAAAATATAGCAGAGAGAGGAACACTCCCAAACTCATTCTATAAGGCCACCATCACCCTGATACCAAAAACAGACAAAGATGTCCCAAAAAAGAAAACTACAGACCAATATCTCTGATGAACATAGATGCAAAAATCCTCAACCAAATACTAGCAAACAGAATCCAACAGCACATTAAAAGGATCATACACCATGATCAAGTGAGCTTTATCCCAAGAATGGAATGATCCTTCAATATACACAAATCAATCAATATGATACACCATATTAACAAACTGAAGGATAAAAACTATATGATCATCTTAGTAGATGCAGAAAACCTTTTGACAAAATTCAACACCCATTTATAATAAAAACTCTCCAGAAAGTAAGCAGAGGGAACCTACCTCAACACAATAAATGCCATATATGACAAACCCACAGCCAACATTGTTCTCAATGGTGAAAAACTGAAACCATTTCCTCTAAGATCATGGACAAGAGAAGGTTGCCCACTCTCACCATTATTATTCAACATAGTTTTGGAAGTTTTAGCCACAGCAATCAGAGAGGAAAAAGAAATAAAAGGAATCCAAATTGGAAAAGAAGCAGTAAAACTGTCACTGTTTGCAGATGACATGATATACGTAGAGAATCCTAAAGATGCTATCAGAAAACTACTAAAGCTAATCAATGAAGTTAGTAGAGTAGCATGATACAAAATTAATGCACAGAAATCTCTTGCATTCCTATACACTATAGATGAAAAATCTGAAAGAGAATTTAAGGAAACACTCCCATTTATCATTTCAACAAAAAGAATAAAATACCTAGGAATAAACCTATCTATGGAGAAAAAAGACCTGTATGCAGAAAACTATAAGACACTGATGAAAGAAATTAAAGATGATACAAACAGATGGAGAGATATACCATGTTTTGGATTGGAAGAATCAACATTGAGAAAATGACTATACTACCCAAAGCATCGATAAATTCAATGCAATCCCTATCAAACTACCAATGGCATTTTCACAAAAATAGAACAAAATCTGCACAATTTGTTTGGAAACACCAAAGACCACGAATAGACAAAGCAATCTTGGGAAAGAGAAACGGAGCTGGAAAAATCAGGCTCCCAGACTTCAGACGATACTACACAGCTTCAGTAATCAAGACAGTATGGAACTGGCACAAAAACAGAAATATACTTCAATGGAACAGGATAGAAAGCCCAGAGATATACCCACACATATATGTTCACATTATCTTTGATAAAGGAGGCAGGAGTATACAATGGAGGAAAGACAGCCTCTTCAATAATTGGTGCTGGGAAAACTGGACAGCTACATGTAAAAGAATGAAATTAACACTGCACACAAAAATAAACTTAAAATGGTTTAAAGACCTAAATGTAAGGCCAGACACTATAAAACTCTTAGAGGGAAACATAGGCAGAGCACTTTATGGCATAAACCACAGCAAGATCCTTTGACCCACCTCCTAGAGTAATGAGAATAAAAACAAAAATAAACAAATGGGACCTAATGAAATTTAAAAGCTTTTGCACTGCAAAGGAAACCATAAACAAGACGAAAAGGCAACCCTCAGAATGGGAGAAAATATTTGAAAAGAAGCAACTGACAAAGGATTAATCTCAAAAACATACAAGCAGCTCAATATCAAAAAAGACTAACGACCCAATCCAAAAATGGTCAGAAGACCTAAATAGACATTTCTCCAAAGAAGATATACAGATTGCCAACAAACACATGAAAAGATGCTCAACATCACTAATTATTAGAGAAATGCAAATCCAAACTACAGTGAGGTATCTCCTCACACTGGTCAGAATGGCCATCATCAATAAATCTACAAACAGTAAATGCTGGAGACGGTGTGGAGAAAAGGGAACGCTCTTGCAGTGTTGGTGGGAATGTAAATTGATACAGTCACTATGGAGAACAGTATGGAGGTTACTTAAAAAACTATAAATAGTAATACCATATGACCCAGGAATCCCACTACTGGGCATATACCCTGAGAAAACCATAATTCAAAAAGAGTCATGTACCACAATGTTTATTGTAGCACTATTTACAATAGACAGGACATGGAAGAAACCCAAGTATCCATCGACAGATGAATGGCTAAAGAAGATGTGGCACATATATACAATGGAATATTACTCAGCCATAAGAAACGAAATTGAGTTATTTGTAGTGAGATGGATGGACCTAGAGTCCGTCATATATAGTGAAGTAAGTCAGAAAGAGAAAAACAAATACCATATGCTAACACATATATATGGAATCTAAAAAAATAGAAAAAGGTTCTGATGAACGTAGGGGCAGGACAGGAAGAAAGACACAGACGTAGAGAATGGACTTGAGGACATGGGGAGGGGGAAGGGTAAGCTGGGACAATGTGAGAGAGTAACATTTACATATATACACTACCAAATGTAAAATAGATAGCTAATGGGAAGCAGCTGCATAGCACAGGGAGATCAGCTCGGTGCTTTGCGACCACCTAGAAGGGTGGGATAAGGAGGGTGGGAGGGAGACGCAAGAGTGAGGGGATATGGGAATATACGCATGCATATAGCTGAATCACTTTGTTATACAGCAGAAACTAACACAACATTGCAAAGCAATTATACTCCAATAAAGATGTTAAAAAAATACAGTTGAAATACAATATTTTGTTAGTTTCAGGTGGTTTGTTATTTTTGTATTGACTGAAGGATATCTGCATTTTTATTTTGGGCATACAAGTCTACAAAAAGGGACTATACTATTCAGCCTTTCTCAGGCTTCTGTAACCAGAGAAAACTTTTGACTGAAGCATCTCATGAGGTTTGTGATACACTGATTGTACTGTGAAATGCTATTTTAGCAACTTTGGAGTTGTATGTAAGAAATGAGACTGCAGGTGGATATTTTGTCTTTCATTTGGAGGTCACTGTTTAAAAAGTGAAGGAACATGTGGTAAACAAGCAATTGGTATATAGAAGGATTTCTGGAGCTTCATTTATGAAATCAGGAAAAAAGGACATGTGGCAAGAGGTGGAGGGCAATTTACAAGACTAAAAGAATGTTTGACAGAAAGTCAACTTTAAAAAATGAATTCAAAACTTGAAGGGAAGAAAGAAAGTGCAGAGATTTAACTGTGAAATGGGAACAATATAGGGGAGGAGGAATGACCAAGTAAAAACAAACAGTGGTATGAATACACTGAAAAAAGGAGAAGAGATCATTTTAACTCATCTTAATCCACAAATGTGGACACAGGGTGAGTAAAAAAGTAACTGAAAATAATAACTCATACCTCTAAACTTCTTAGCAAAAGGAAGAAAATTCAGCCTCCTGAACTTAATTTAGGTGGTATCAATACTTATGGTTAGGCCTAAAATATTGAAAAGAATCAAGCTTAACAGAAATAGGGGGTTAATTAAGAATATAAATGTGTAAATAAAAATTCAACAACTTGAGCTTTTTCTTAGAGGAGAGGATTTGGATAGTATGAAAGAAGAGAACATAAAAAACTACATTGTTGGAAATATATTCTAGGCCACTAAGACTGTAAGTCATCAGCTATGAAAGATGATTTCATGGTAAAGGACAGATATATCCTAAGCCAAGACTACGGTAGTGAGTGGCAGTAGGGGACTCACTTATCCAGATGACTGTTGGTAGATTCTCTGCTAAAAGAAAATTTGATAAATTCTGAACTTGCCTTTCTGACACTTTCGGTTCTCAGAAGGCTAAAGAGGCAATGTGGAGAACTGGTGCTATGAAATTAATTTTGACTAATAAGGAAGAACTGCCTGGTGAAGCAGAAGTGACAGGCACCCAGGAAGAAAGTGGCCATGGATTCTCAGAGTTCATAGTAACCTAGGAAGGGAAGGTTCGGTGTAGAGGACCTAAATCATAGCTATTAGTCAAAGATATTTCAAAGTATTTCAGGATGCATAGTCTGTGAAAGAGAAAATAAATGACTACCAATATAAGAATGTGAAAGGGGAAAAATAGATGACAATAATTATACTAATTACTAAGTTGAAATTAAGTATATTAACAATTCTTATAAATATATATGCACACATTATTATATATATGCAATATATTATATATTGTATCAGCATATATAGTATATAATGGTTTAGGTTACATGTAAAATTGTTCATTAAATGATCCTAAGGTATGTATTATTTGTTTGCTATTTATAAATAATGTAATTGATTCTCACATAAATTAAGGGATTGAATCAAGGTCATTGGGTGGCAAAGTTGAGTCTCATAACTATACCTCTTTCTCTTGAAAAAAGCTCTTCCCTTTCTATAAGCAATATTTCCTCTCACATACAATTTTATGATCATCTAAAAGGAACATATACAAAAACAGAAAACGATAACATAAAATGGTAGTATACTGTCATAAAGACAAAACTGGAATGAATTTGGGCTTATAAAAATGCCAAAGGTAATATCAAAAAATTCAAATTTCTGAATAGAATAAGATAAAGAATACATAAAAGAGAATAATCTATGCTTAAGAACAGATGGTGTCATGTTAATAAATACCAGAGTTAGCAACGTCATTCAACTTTACCTGCTTTTGTACTCTCAACCCTGAAGAGGCTCTTGTAATTGGATAAGGTAGAATAAATAAATGATCACTGACTTAAAAATCAAGGAAAGAGTATGAAGTGATTTAGTAGCTTTAGATAAATTTAAGTTTCCAGAGCAAATTAGTTAAATCTCAGAGTAATTTTTAGAGTTGTAATTATAAAAACATGATTGAAGACTCTAAAGTAATAATTGAGGTAGAATTGGCATCGGGAAACTGGAGTTGGGACCAAAACAGCCATATACCAAAACTGTGGGTGGGGCAAGTTGCTGGATTCTGTAAAAAACAAACTGAGGACAAGAAGTTAAGGAAATAAGTGAAAATCCTGGCATTACCTTGGATTGAATTTCTGAACAGATTCAAATAGCTAGGAAAGGAGTGGTGATTATTATGAGTCTTCCTAGGTTCTCTAAAAACATGATTATCTTAAATTTGTTTCAATTACTAGTTAAAAATAGTTTGATAGAAATTTTAGATTGATAGATCAGGAAATGTTATTATGGTATTAATTCAAATTCCTGAGCATTTGATATGGTGGGGAAAATATATTATACACACACACACATACAGATATACAGGGAGACAGAAATATGATAAATAATAAATAAATGGATTAAATGTTAAAAAAGATTTCTTTTGAACGTGTGTAAATGATGTTCCCAGGCTATCCCTTTCAGTGTGTTCAATGAATTCACATTCATAGTTAATACAGATACTTGGAGTTTTTCCCAATCATACTCTAAATTTTTATTCACCAGCTTTTTGAGGTCCTGAGGGGTATCTCATATAAACATGGAAACAACTTTTAAAAATGTATACTTTACATTTATCAAACTATAAAGTATATAGAGGAAAGTTACCAAGTGTTAAAACTCAATGGATTTTCCAAAATTTAGCACATTTCTGTAACCAGAAATCAGATAAGAAATATATTACTAGACCACAGAAGCATTCCTCATGCTCCCTCACAGTCCCTGCCCTTCTGCAGAGAAGGAATATCCTGACATTTAACAGCATAAATTAGTGTTGTTTGTTTTTGAAATTAATATACACGCAATAATACAGATATACTCTTCTGTGTCTATCTTCTTTTGATCAATATTATGTTTGGGACATTCAGACACGTTGCTCCTATGTATGCAGCATACAGTTGTCCCTTAGTATCCATGGGGGACTGCTTCCAGTACCCATCGCAGATACCAAAACCTGTGGATGTTCAAGACACCTTATATAAAATGGCATATACCTGGCTCTCCATATCCGCAGATACAGAACCCGTGGATTCAGAGTGCTGACTGCATTTGTTCTTACTATCAT
This sequence comes from Eubalaena glacialis, assembly GCF_028564815.1. NCBI lineage: Eukaryota > Metazoa > Chordata > Mammalia > Artiodactyla > Balaenidae > Eubalaena > Eubalaena glacialis. The sequence continues at coordinate 30,697,548 of NC_083730.1, forward strand.
AAAGAATCCCTTCATATGATTATACCACAATTTATATATCCATTGTACTATTGATGGATATTTGAGTTATTTCTAGTTTTGGACTATTACAAATTTCCCTGCTATGAACATATTTGTACAAATAATCAATGCTCACACAAGATGAAATATATAACCTCAATAATCTGATACCTAAGTACTAAAGAAATTTAATTCATAGTTTGAAACATTCAAAAAAATTTTTGGCCCAGCCAAAAATTTGGCTTTATCAGCAAAATCAACTAAATATTTAAAGAAGAAATAATGCTAATTCTGTAAAAACTCTTCCAGAAATTAGTAGAGGAGGAATCACATGCTAACTCATTTTATGAGGACAATATTACCTTGTTACCACAAAACTATAAAAATATATTATAAGAAATTTAAACTAGAATCCAGTATTTCTTGATAACATAGACTCAAATGTCTTCAACTTGATGATATCAATAAAATGAATCCTCCAATATATAAAAGTGAAAACATATCATGACCAACAAGGATTTTACCTGAGAATGTAAGGTTGTATCAACATTTTAAAGTTAACACAATTCACCATACCAATAAACTAAAGAAAAAATGATCATCTCAATAGATGCAGAGGAAACTTTTGACAAAATTCATCATAAAAGTTCTCAGGAAACTATAAATTGAAGGGAAATTTCTGAAGTGCATAGAGAGCATCCATCAGAAAATTTCAGCTAACATTAAGCTTGATGATGAAGGACTGAATACATCCTAACTAAGACCAGGTAAAAGGCAAACCGTTTTACTCTCACGACTCCTATTCAGTATTGCACTAGAAATCTTAGCCAATGCAGTAAAACAAAAGTAAAAGGCATACAGATTAGAATTAATAAAATTATACTTGCAGGTGACATGATTCTCTACATTGAAATTTGAAATAATCTATTCAATATCATACTTGAACTAATAAGAAACATTGAGAGTGGTGATTCAGGGTTAATATGCAAAAATCAATATTGTTTTTATATATTAATTATGAACTGTTGGAAATGGAAATTAAACAGCACCACATAGGAACACCACAATACTTCAAATACTTAGGTGTAAATATAACAAAATATGTTCAAGTGCTCAATATTGAAAACTACAAAACACTAATAAATCAAAGAAGGTACAAATAAATGGAAAGATATACCATGTTTGTGTTTTGGAAGACTCAGTATTGTTAAGATGTCAATCCACCCCCACCCCAAGTTTTTCTATAGATTCAACGCAATCCCAATCAAAATCCTGGCAAGTTTTTGTGGATATCAATAAGCTGATTCTAAAATTTATATGGAATGGTAGAAGAACTATAATAGTCAAAACAATGAAGAAGCAAATTTTGGAGAATACACAGTGCCAATTTCAAGAGTTACTCTAAATTTATTTTACAGTAATCAAGATGGTATGGGATTGCTGAAAGTTAGACATATAGAAAAATGGAGCAGAATAAAGAGTCAGGAAATAGACCAACAGAAATGTATTCAACTGATTTTTGACAAATAAGCAAAGGCAATTCAGTGTAGAAATAATTTCTTTTCAATAAATGGTGCTGAAAGAATGGGGTATCTATATGTAAAAACAAACAAAACAAAAAGTCTTCATAGAGTATAAAAATATTACCTGAAATTAATAGAGATAACTGTAAAATGTTAAACCATAATACTTCTGGAAGAAAATCTAGGAAAATCTGTACGACTTAGGGTTTGGCAATGAATTCTTAAATATGACATCAAAAGCACAATCAATAAAATAAAAAATTATAGATTGAACTTTTTGGGGGCAGTTTCTCACAAAGTTAAACATTCTATAGGACCTGGCAATTCCGATTTTTTTCCCCAAGGAAATTGAATGCTGTATTCACATAAAAACTTGTATTTGAATGTTTAAAGCACTTAATACATAAACTCCCCAAACTAGAAACTGGAAGATATCTTTCAAATGTGAATGGATAAAAAAAAAAAAAAAAAAAAAAAAGGTGGTATATCCATAAGTATAGAATGCTATTTAGCAATAAAAAAGTGTAGATTTTAAACACATTTGCTAAGTGAAAAAAGACTCAAAAGCATACATATTACATGATTCCATTCATATAATTTGAAAAAGGGGGAATTATTGAGATGAAAATCAAATCAGTGGTTGCCAAATTTTGGGGAAAGTTGACTACAAAAGGGCCATGCAGGGAATTTTTATAGTGATAGAAATGTTTAATATGTTACTGTGATTTGAATATATGACCATGCATTTATCAAAATCCACAGAACTTCTACACCACACAGAGTGAAACTTACTGGTAAAATCAACAGTCACCAAGATACTAGGGGAATCCCAGGATGGAATGCACACGGTGACAAATAAAACTGACTGTGTTGTCAATTGATGATATAACCTCACTGACGGGGTAGACAAAAAAGAAACTGATTTTTTTGCTGGAAAGTATGGCTAAAAACCAAAACAACTGTACATAGAAAACATTGTACCCTAGTTAGTAAATTTTTTTCTCACTAGGGTATAAAGTAACATTTCTAAAACTAGTTTACATATATACTACGGTTATGTAACAAAGAGATATCAAAGTGCTTTGTAAATTTTAAAGTACTAAGGATTGTTAAGATGTAATTTTGGTCTAACAAGAGAACTACCTTAACCATCTAGAGGGAGAGATTCATTGTGAGTAACCAGGTTTCTGAGAATAAACCAAGCTTTTAGGGAAGAGCAGCGACCTTTAGACTAAGGAAATTACAATTAGTTAATGGATAAAGCAAATAGAAATTCCATGGCATTGGAGGTGTCTGATACATACTGAGAGGAACTTATTCATCTGAAAAATATAATCTACTAGGGAAAATTACTTTGCTTCTCTTACCAAGAAAGGTAGAATGCCGTATAAATACAGAGGTCGATTTTTATTTCTACTTCATGTACTATTAGAAATTAGGATTCCTTTATGAGCTTGACAACTTTAAAAAACCTTGCACTGGTACCAAGTAATTAAAATATACAACTAAGCCTAAATCATATGAGCTGAGATGAATTGGAATCAATGTCTTTTTTGATTAAGTATCAGAGTTGCTCGAGAACTAGTGAATACATTGACTGTAGAGTGCCACTAGCAGCTGATTATAATGATGATTTTACAATTTAGCACTCAAAGATCTAGAATCTGAATATCCTTGGGTCCAATAATTTTTGTTATTATTTTAGAAGAGCTCCTGGTCTATATTTTGGGAGGAAATGCTTTGGAGATAGAAGACTGATAGGCAAATAAATTTTATTCCATCAGTACACGTTATTAAGCCATGAGAGAAAGGAAGCAGGTAAAAAGCCCATCATAGCTAATGCCACATTTTGAGGTAGAATAAAACGTGCCTTAAGATATCTTTGTATTGTTTCATTCAATAGCTATTTGCAAATATATTAAAATGCTTAAGATTAGCTATTTTATGAATCAAGCAATCAAATGAATGGTCTTTAGTTCACTGAGAGTGGTTTTTCTTTCCTTAGTAATAGCAACTGCTAATTTCTAACCATAGACCCCATCCTCTTAAAGTCCATTTTCACCCTCAATTCTCATATCCAAGCAATCACTGAACCCTATCAATTCTACTCCTGAAATAGTTCTAAAGTATATCACCTTTGATCTCCTGTTACTGCCACTACCTCAGATAAAGGCCCCATCTCCTACCAGTCATCTATCACCAGGCTGATCTCTCTATCACCCCTGCCCCGCCTTGATAATCTCCCCATCATGCTAACAGCCTATGCTCTACTCTAAAACATTCGATGACTCCCATCTCTGATAAAGTACACACTCCCTGGAAGAATATAAAGTACCTTGCCAAGTGTGGTCAATGTCATACCACTCTCCTACTCCAAGCTCTGAATCCATTGCATTTCTCACCATCCCTCAATCTTCAAATATGCAAACAAAATAATTATTTTTGTATTTTATACCTCTGGATCTTACTATGGAATTCCATTATTCTCCATTTGCTAAATAAATGTTTCATAATTTTAACTAATAAGTCTTTTGATTTTCATCTTTAGCCATATTCTCACAAAACCCACTATGAGCCAACCAGAGTCCTATGCAAAATATTTATTACATTCCTTTTCTGTTCATTTAATGAGAAACAATTTCTTCCTTGATCTTTCCTATTCACAACATTTTGTATACCATCATGCTTGATGCATCTCCCTTCTCATTATATTTACATTTTGTACAAGTTTTATCTCAGTTGTAAAATCTTGAGGAGAGTAACTGTGACCCATCACTCATTATTGCATCTGCAAAGTGACCACTTGGTGTCTTATAAATAGGAGATGCTTCGTAAATTAGCATTGAATTGAAATGGCTTTAAGTGAGCACCAAAGAAAACAGGCATGTCATCCTATCAGCATCATTTCTTGTACTATAATAAGGATTCCTTCTGTTTACACATAGAAGAGTTTAATCACCCTGGCAATCTTTAACTTGGTAATAAAGGCCATAAATTAATTTTTTAAACAAAATTAAAGAAGATAGGATGAAATATAAAATAAAAACATCATCAGGTTCTTCCCAGGAAATAATATTCTTTGACACCAAATCATGACATTATGGGTCTCACTTGTTTATTTCTTTCTAGGGTAGCCCCTTGTTTTATGTCCTAAATAGCATTTCCCTAAATAAAGCTTCACGAAATAAAATGCCATTATGATTTCTAACATTCATTTCCAGTGAATTTTCCATTATGCTGAAGCTGTAACTATGATGGAAGGAGTAGGTGTAGAGCCCGCTGCAGTAATAACTGTGTCTTCATACATCAAACCAAGGGATTATAAAGAAACATCTACATAGAACAAGAAACTAAATGGAGGGGCAACACCAGGCTGGCTTTAAAATGTGACAGGAAATGATCAGAAAGGAACTGTACCGAGGTTTGAAAAGTTAGGGTAAAGGCAGAAATCTTCCTATACATAGGAGCAGGCATTCTAATTTTTTTCTAGATAGCTGCTTCTAACAGGTACAGTGGGTACTACACTGTGTTAGTTGTTGATGAACCCCAACGACATGAATTTGCTCTAAAATCATGCAAAGATCTTTAGTCTTTTGAATTCATATAAATCTTGAAGCTCAAGGGCAGGATACTGAGTTGTCATAAGAGAAACTTCTAAGGCTCCTGAATGGAATTCCACTGTCCCCTCTTGAACTCTTAAATTCACTCAATAACTAAATCAAAAAAATTCAAATTTCTAAAAAGCTCAGATTGGTTCCTGATTATTCTTTCACATTGCTACTACCTTAACTCATTTAGCCCCTTCTTGTCACTTTTCTAGACTACTGCATTCAGTTTCTAAATGAACTCATTGCCTCCATTATTGACTCCATCAGACACAAAGATGTTATTGTCATATTTTAATGTGCCCACAGAACCATGTCATGCCCGGACTTAAGAAATCTCTATGGGCTCTCCATTGCCTAAAGGAGAAGTCCAAACTCTGTCAAAGCACACAAGGCCCACTGAAATAAAACCTTTCAGTGACTCTTCTTTTTTCCTCAATGCCTAGTGTCTTCCCAAAATCAAGGTTCTAGAAATATTGACCTAAATGTGTATTCCTAGACACACCATGCTCTTTCCTATTTCCTTGCCTAACTGAACTCCCCATTTCCACCTTTACCTCTGCTACAGTCTCAGCTCAGGATTACAGTGAGACATCAATTTAAGTATGTCATAGCATGCCTTTCCTCTGCCTAAATCTTATAACTTCCTATTTATTTTGCTGTAGAGCCAATGTTCTTTCAAATGTCAAAAAGATGTTACAAGAACTTGCCCTTGGCTACCATTCTGAACTCACTTATAATCACTATTCCCTGCTCACTGTCTGTTCCTTGAAAATGAGTAATAGGTTTAACTTCAGGCCTTTGCACTTGCTGTTCCCTCTGCTTGGCAGGCTCTTCTTCCAGACTTCCCATTTAGTTCACTCCCCCTGTCTGCTCTAAAGGCATTTTATTATAGAGGCCCCTCTGTTATCCCTAGCATAAAATATATTTATGTTTATTGTCCGTTTCCTTACCACCAGAATGTACATTTTATGTGGTTAATGACCTTGTTTTATTCACACTGTTATATCCTTAATACAAAGACAATTTTGTGGCACATAGCATGTGTTCAATACAATTTTTTCAAATGAACAAATGCCTAAATGTCTACCTTGATAATTCCTCTTCATTCCCTAAAGCACAGCCCATGTATCAACTCCCATGTGACACATTTTCTGTCCAAAAGAGAGTTAACTTTTTTACCCCTGTATCTTTCCATCCTTTCTCTCTATATCCATATCTATCTTCATCTCTGTGTGAGTGTGTGTGTGTGTTGTTTTTAATTTATTTTTTCCCTTTGGGCCTCTGTTACTCACTGGAAATCGTTGGACAATAGGTGCTGTGCTTTAATTATCTTTTTCACCAGATACAAAGCATTCAGTAGCAATTTCTATTTTTTTAATCACACAGAGTACTTTGCAAATATAGTTAAGCTAGAGTCAGATTATCTCAAAGACTTACTTGATTGCCCAAGTATACAGCTGTTACCACTCCTTTCTTTTCTGTGAACTAAAATTACAAAGGAGAAAAGAACGTGGGCAGAAACTGTGTCCTGCCAGAAACTTGTGCTCAGGACCATTCCCTGGGTGATATCTTAAACTGTATACCTGAAATTAACACAACATTGTTAATCAACTATACTCCAATATAAAATAAAAATTAAAAAAAAAAAAAAAGACTTCCAGCACAACCCAGCGATGGCTTTTGAGAATCTGTCCTGAAAGCTGTTGCCCATTCATGTATTAACCTAAAGCAAACATCTTCCAGGCATTAAGGTTTAAACTTCCTCTTTCAGTGAATAGGCTTCTTCAGCCTCAGTCTTTGCCGAATCCGGAAGCCTGAGTATCTATGCCATGCATTTTAGCACTCCATGTATTTGGTAATTCATTGATAACTATTTTTATGTGTAATAGGTCTGCAAAGAGTGACCATAACACTCATTGCATCTAATGTAGTAATTTATATATTTACAATTTGTATTGTACAATTTGTATATCCTCAACATCTCATGTACTAATGGGCATCTTTAATTCATTTATCCTAATTACAAATCCTATATCCCTGTGCACATCTAGGTTTGGGTTGGTTCAATGCAGAGAGACTCTCATAAGCCTGGCATTGAGTTGTTTTAAGGAAGAAAGTAAAATAGTATGATACGTTGATCTTGCTCTCAATTTTGTTCCAGAACTGGGACCAGTACACATTGAACAGTGTATGTGACATTGTTAGTAAGCTTGAAACTAGATTTAAATAAAACAGTATTTTATAATATCTGAAATTTATTGGTTCTGTGGTGATTAGATAGTCTCATCTGATCAAATTTTGATTAAATTATGAGAGAGGGAAGGTTTAGTTAAGTAGTTGTAAAAGGGCAGGACATAAGAGAAAATGGAGGAAAAACAGCTTAGGAAAGAGGGAGCTCTTTCAGCATAAGCTGGAGATAACTCAAAGATAAATAAAACAGTACAAATGATAATATAACCTTCAAAGCACTTTCGATTACATTATCTTTCTTTATCATTATAACCTCTGAGGTTGGTAGCACAGACATAAATAAGCTTCCTGCCACACCCAGGGAACTACCATTTTACAAAAGGAGGCAGTAAGTGTGCATAAATGACCTGGTCTTGCATAATTACTACCTACCTTTTCCCCTCTTCTGGCTGTTTTACCTGCCTTGAAATCTAAAGGGAAATATTATGTGTTTTCTGATACTCTACTGTAAAGAACATTCTGTCCCCAGCTCTTCATAATCCTATCTCCACAAAAATAGAAATCTTCAGCAGTGTTCCTTCCCAAATTTTGTGAATGTGTAGGTTGAAGAAAGAGTAACAGAGGAACAATAGTTTGGAGGCCACGGAAAACTGAGAATAATGCACATCCAGAGATCAGAGCCTGGAGTGTACCTGATTACAACAATGAGGAGCTGCACATAAACACTCACTCCTCAGATTCTTCAAAGTAAAGACCCTTGGAATCAAGGACAAGAAATGCATTTGAATTTTGTGTGTGCATGCACGTATGTGTGTGTGATACATATCTTTAAAAATATCTGAGTTTTGGTTGGGTAGACGAGGACTTAAAGGGGGAAAAGTTCTCCAAGCAAGGAAAAAAACAAGTTGCTTTTAAAGTAATATCCTGTTCTGTTTCATCCTTGATAAAACAAATGCTAATTTTGTTTTCAAAATGCCAGTACACAGAGAAGTGATCCAAATCCTCTACACCTTTGAGAGATTTTTATCCTTTACATATTCCAGTTCAACTTAAAATATTGTGCAATTGCCAAACCTCATATTTAAAATATGTGCTTATCATTCAACTCAGGGTAATATTAGCACACTGAAAACTTCTTTCTAATTAATAAACCAGAGCCTTAACCACTGAAACATCATTCACACATATGAGATGGCAATAGTGGGAGCTATTAAAAACAGTAGCATGCTGTCACCCTTCTAGGGAATATGGAAATATGCCTTTTTGTGGGTTATTGGCCTACATTACTTATCAATGTTTGGCTTTAATATATGGATTTACTCAACATTGAATGAATATCATATTTCTCCTAGAAGACACAGCATTAATTTGTGATCTTGCACAGACTGTCAATCAGATAACAAGCCCACGGGGGGCAGGGGGTCATGCAATCAACAATTTGCATCCAGCGATTTCTTCCCTTAGGTTGTTTTAGGAAAACATCACTTTCTCACTTTCACTCTTGCTCATAAGCACAAAACAAGGGAACACACAAATTACAAAAACAAAACAAAAACAAAAACATTTTTGGTCTGGCTCTATGAGAGTTCAAAGAGCAAACTACAACTTTTACCAATGTATTAGAACCTGGTGGTCAACTCTTGTTCTATCTTAAAACAAACACACACCAAATAAAATGAAATACAAAGAGAACAAATAAAGATTGATGCTTAGACAGAGAAATCATTGAAAATATGAAACCAAACTTAAGCCACAAGATTACACTATGAACCAGGGGGGAAATGCTCATGTGAGCTTCACTTCCTTCAGTCTTGAGTCTTCCCTCTCTCCTCCTTACTTCTCTCTACACCTCTAGGCTGTGACTGAACATTTCTACTGTCTTAAGCTTTAGCCTTAGACACAATTATTTCACCTTCATTTATGTTCATGTATCTCAGACAGCTCCCAACTCCTGGATACACAGTTTGGATTTTGAATCTGCAGTCTGGTTTTGCTCAAATTGTTACTGAGGAGGACTCTATGGGCCTTCCTGGGACAGACCCCCAACCTCTATGTCCTTGTCTGTAGAAAAACTTTAGCCTCCTAGGCCTTCCCCGAGTTCCAAAGAATACATTTAATCAGAGAAGTGAGAAAAAGCAGAAAGAAAGGAAAAGAGTAAAGCAAGACAAAATAATTATAGTTTAGTCATTAAACAGAGTCAAGAACATTTAGTTCCTCACCAAGAGCTATAGATAATTTTTTGAGCCATGCTCTTTGGGCTATTTTGCAGATACTGAAACCCCCACCAGATGGAAGAAGTTAACTCTATCCTGCCCACAAGCACGTAGGCCCCAGTCTGGTTGGAACCAGAAGGTTGGTGATGTTGACTCCCAATTACCTCACCACCAACCAACCAGAAGAATGTCCATGAGCTGATCATGCACCCCACAACCCCCTCCCTCACCCTGTCTTTAAAAACCTTTCCCTGAAGGTCATTAGAGAGTTTGGGTCTTTTGAGCATCAGCTGCCTGTACTTCTGGCTTGGTGTCCTGCAATAAACTACACTTTTCTTCTCTACAACCCAGGGTCAGTAGATTGGCTTTATTGTGCACAGGGGAGTGGACTCAGGTTTGGTTCAGTAGCAATATCATCTTCCCTGTACTTGCCCATTTTTCCTTACTATGTGCTTAGACTCAAGCTACCTCTCAGCATGACTTAGCTTTACTCTCAGTATTTGCCAGACCCAATTCTACCAGTCCAATAGCCTGCCCACATCTCTCAGATGGCATTTTTAGTAGGATTATTCTTTTCATATGGAGCTAGAAGAAATTGAGACATATGCACAAGGAAAAGAGGTCACAGTCATTATAGAGTCTTTGCTTATAAAACCAGAATGGGGAGCATGGTTTGGACCTGAGTCTACAATATGTAGGTATCCTACTTTCTCTCACCCCACACTCATAGTCTAGGCATTCAGAATCACAGGAGGGAGAGCTGACTTTGCAGAGTAAGGCAGCTTCATGCCTCCTTCCCCAACTCCCCCCAAACACATCAAACAAACATGAGCAGAAGACACAGGTCAGGCAGGAAGACAACATGATATCCATAGCCTTTGACATTTGAGGCAGCTCAATAGGGAACATTGAGCATCAGCCTCAGGCTCCCTAAGTCTCGCCAGTTCAAAATTTGATTCTTCTCATGTAAAGGAACGTGTAACAGCAATATTTTCCTCTAGTACTTACCCCAGAGGGTAGGAAGTATTGGGAAATTTTCCTATTTTATAAGCTTAGGGCTGAATGAAGACAGAGATTAAGAACAATTTTCTCAAACCCTCCAGACAAATTTATTTGACCCTTCTGCCTTCTTATTGTTTTGACATACATGTGTTTGTTACTACTGAATTACTTCCAATTTGAATTTGAAAGCATAGAGATTGGAGATGGGGACACCCAAAGAACCAGCAAGATTTCCTCTCAGAAGACTTTACACCCTAACAGGGTTGAGACAGTCTTCTAAATTTTTCATAACCTCCATCACTCACACACACACAAACATACACACACACACACAGTAGATATTTCATCAGTGATGAAAAAAGAAAAAGATCTTTTTACTTTTAGTCAGTTTTGGTGGCAAGTAAAAGAGAATTACAAGTTTATTGCCATGAGAATCCATGTGAAAGAATCCTAGGAAAAGCTGAACACCTGTACTAATAAAGAGCAGGAACCCAGTAAAGTGGAGCTACAGGAAAGGCAGGGCTGATAACAGAAACAGGCTGTGTCTTTGCTCTGGTGCAATGGTTTTAGTGTGTGGTGTCTGATTAGCAGCATTAGGATCACCTGGGAACATGCCTCCAGCTTATACTAATGCCCTGCCAGCTAAGGTGTGAAAATCACTGCTCTAGTTTACCATCATTATTTAGTATAACTTGACTATTTCATTTGGATTTGCTTCTCTTCGTTTTGAGAAAGGTTGCATTTTTATGATGACTAGGGCTATATAATCACATGGGGAAAAAAAGAATATATATTTGGCCTATCTAAACCAGAGAGATTGACATTCTTAAGATCCTAAAGGTATAGTACAAATATTTTATGAAAATTCTTTCTAGAAAGTGATGCTTTTGGGTTGTTCTGTCTATGTCTTCTCTTTCCAAGCAGTGTGGATAATTTAGAGATTACAATGATTGAATACTGTGAGCCTTGCCTCCGTGTAACAGAAGATCCCAATTCTCCCACTGCAGAGGGCTGTCTCTGGGAGAGGAGCTGCCTTTGATGTGACGGAAAAACTGTCCCTGGGGGGAAGGATATTTGACAGGCACATATTTTAGAAATGTTTTTCAGGTAAAATTTTTCATCCATAAAATTGTATTAACATTTCAAACGTACAACCCTCCAGAATTCAAAAATGTAGTCTCTGGAGAGATTCTCCCTCCTTGTAGAGAGCTATATTTTTCTAGGGCAGACAGAACGTGATTTTCACCAAATGCTTTAACCATATTCCTGACCTCCATTTCAAAAGCAAACCTTTAACAAGCTAAGGGGGTCAGACATAGGGTAACAATAAAGGGAGGGCAAAGGCAGAAAAAATATGCCCTCAGAAATAAACTGTCTGGATGACAAAATATAAAGTGCCTGCCCCAAGTTCTGCATGGAATCATTCGGAACACTTGGAAATAAATCACAATTATTATGAAGCAGAAGACCAAAGACCTAGCAAACCTTCAGCCGTACACAGGCCCCACTTTGACGCTCTTCAACATTCAAAATTGCCCCCTTCATTTCTTTTGAGCACTGTAAAATAACACACCCTTCCAGCATAGGGATACTTTGTAATAGATGTGAAGCAACTGAAAAGAATGTGATAATACCCAGAAAAATCAATGGAATAAGAAAGGGATACAGCCCAGGTATGGAGGACCAGGGCTTAATGGGGGCCTCTGAGCACACTGTGTGAAGGAGGCTGTTCTGCTGTTATGTATGTGACTTTGTGGTATACCTCAATGCCAGTTTATTTGTCTTAATGTGAAGTCTGTTGTTTACTTAATATTTTTAATATACATTATGATGAGCCATGTTTTTATTAGTCCAATTGAACTCAGAAGAGGAAAAATGAACATATTTGAGTTTAGTTAAACAAATAAAGGTTAAATTATTATGATTTTATTATTACTAGAAGACAACACTCTCCCCTTCTGACCAAATATTCCCTTTCTTTAAGTGGCTGATGTGGTGTTGCGTGGTCCCAATTAAACGTACTGCTGAGAAGGCAAAACTGTTCAGGTAGCACATTAGTGGAAATGATCATTTTGGCCACAATTCACAGAGTGTCTACCATGTGCCCAGCACTGCCAAGAAATTTACATGTATTACTGCTAATCCTCATAAACGTGTGGTATAGATATTACTATCCCTGGTTATACCTATTGGTCTACTGGTCTAAATGTTCCCTGGCTTATTGTTTTCCAGTGGCACTCATTCACTGTATAAATATGTACGTTGAGCCTCTACCAGTTTCCAAACACTGAGGTCCTGATCTTGTTCAGTTTACATTATCACAAATAATAAACAAGATAATATCTACTAGCAATAATGCTATCTAGCAAGTTACAATACATAATTTACAATGGACAATAAATGTGTAGCTACTTCAGAGTAGTAGTCAGGGAAAGACTGGGAATGTGATGTAGAAGCCAAGTCCTAAATAACTAGAAAAAACTAACCATGCAAAGAACAGAGTGCCTTCTAAGCAAGGCAAACAGCTAAATTAATTATCCTAAAGTGGAAACATCCTTTTGAATATATAATGGACACCTAAGTCTTAACATACCCAAAACAATATTCAAAATTTTTTCTCCATATTTTCCACCAGACTGATTTTCTGTCTTTACTGCCAGTAAGATGCAGTATCAACTCTACACTCCAGAGGCAACTCTTCTCCCAGGTACTCAAGAAACTAATAATTATCGATTCTTTCCTCAGCTCCCACAGCTAATGCATTTGCAAATACTATTGGCTAGAATTCTAAAACATATCTAAAGTCCACATTTATCCACCTCCACTAAAGTATTATCACTTTGCCCAAAATTAGAAACAATCCAGATGTCCTTCAGTGGGTGACTGGGTAAAAAATTGTGGTTCATCCATACCATGAACACTACTCAGCAGTGAAAAGAAATAATTAATATATGCAACAACTTAGATGAACCTCCAGAAAATTATGCTGAATGAAAACAGCCAATCTCATAAATTTTTATGCTATATGATTCCATTTACATAGCATTCTTGAAATAACAAAATTAAAGGAATGGAGAACATATTAATGGTTGCCAACAGTTAAGAATAAGGAATGTGGGGAGAAGGGAAGTGTGTGTGACTACCAAAAAGCAAAAGGAGAGATCTTTGTGGTCATAGAAATGTTCTGTGTCTTGACTATGGTAATGTCAGTATCCTGGATGTGATATTATAATACAGTTTCCAATATGTTAGCATCAGGTGAAACTTGGTAGAGCATATAATGGAATATGTCTCTATTATTTCTTATAATTGCATGTGAAACTAAAATCATCTCAAAATTAAAAAAAAAAACAACTTTATCTATTACATTCAAATAATCTTCAACATAAATCAAGTGACCATGTATGTATAGTTTGTGGACTCTGTATTGTATATGACTAGTCCATCAGTCTTGCTCTAATGCCAGAGTTTTAATTATTTTAATTTTTAAAAAGATCTTATGTCTGATAGTGTGTGTCATTCAATACTATTCTTCTTTAATATGGTGTTAGTTATCCTTGGTCTTTTGCATTTTCCCATATATTTTAGAATCAGCTTTTAAATTTTCACAAATTAAAATTTGCTATCATCTTGATTGAGCTTTTATTGGGTGTATAGACCAATTTTGAGATAATTAACAATATCAGTTAATTTATGAGAATAACACTTATTAATGTAATTTAATTTTGTCTAAAGAGACCATGAGCATCTTTTATTAAATTCAATCCTATCTATTTAGTTTTTACAGTAATTATAAACTTATTCATTTTATCATAATTTGTGGCTGGTATTAAGGATGAGTGATTTTTATATATTGACCTTGTATTGAGTGGCCTTGCTAAATTTGCATTTATAAACCAATAATTGCCTGCAGAATATTTAAAATTATCTACATATCAATGTTATTTTAAATTAATAGAGTTAGTTTTATCTTTTATTTTTCAAACATTTTATATTTCTTTTTCTTGCCCTATTGCACTGTCTAAGAATTTTCATTGCTGTATGCTAACAGTGAATGAAAGCTGGGTAAACCACAAACACATTTTCCCCCCCAAATCATCAGACATCTGAAGTTGTAAGACAAACAGCCTGAAATCCAAGGATAGACCATTCCCCTCCCTTCACAGAGAAAGATAGGATGTCAGCCTCTGTCACCTATGACAGAGTACAGGTAGATGAGATAATTGCCATACAAGAGGGTAAGACTAAATCAGTTAAAATATTAATGAATTGCTAAAGACTGAGTGTGGGCTGTTATGACGAGATTTATATCCATTCACAAACTCTTTTCAAAGGAACTCATGAGAAAGGGCAAAAGGCTGGAGAGAGACTCCATAAGTGGTGAGGTGTGAAGGAGGAAATTGGTTGCCACTGTGGGAAATAGACAAACAAACACCCACCACTTGATGCTTCCTTCAAGAAGCTTAAGCTACTGCTCCCAGGCACAGGTAAAAATCCATTGTTGCTGAAGGAAAGACAAGGGTGGGGAAAATCGTCATTGAATCCAGCCCACATCCCAAGTCCAAAAGATCTTTGAAGAAGTTTGAAGCATATCAAAGTCTGGGTATAAATTATATTTACCTCAGTTTCTCCTCTTCTACACAAGATGTCTTTCATTCAATTTAAAAATAGGAGACTACAAAATAGCATCAAATGGAACCAAGTCATTATCAAGAGACAAAGTAATCAATTGAACCAGAATTAGAGATGACTCATGTTGAAATTAAAAGACAGAAACTTTAAAAATGTTATGATTAACATGTTAAAGGATCTCATTGAAAAGGAGGATAAAATATATAAACAGAAAAGAAACTTTGACCAAGCAATGAAAATTATAATAAAATGGCAAATAGAAATTTTAGAATGAGAAAATATGGTAGTAGAGATGAAGAAATTCTTTGATGAACTCATCAGTAGACTCAGCCAAGTTGAGGAAAGAATTAGAAAACTTGAGAGTACTTCAATGCATCACACAAACTGAAAGACAAATTTAAAAAGAAAAAAAAAAATGGAGCAGAGCATAGAAGAACAGTGGGGCTGCATTGTCAGTGCTCAAAATCTCTCTACTCCATGTAAGCTCTGGGAATGTTTTTTTGGATCACTGTTTCTTCTTTACCTGGATGTTTGAAATTTTACTATATATATGTGCAGCATAGTACCAAGCAAGGCACCTCTATGTAGAATTCTGGGGTTCTATTTTTCTGCATATTTCCCTACTTCTCAAAACTCTGCCCTGCAACGTCCAGCTGCCTCAACCTCCCTAATCTTTAATCTCCATTTCCTTAAATCAGCAAGCCAATAGGGCTCTGTTTTGGTTCTCCTCTCTCTCAGGGATGTAGGGCTCATATTTTCTATTTCCCTTCTCTTCAGTTTACAACCTGCACTGCCTGATGTCCAATCTCTCAAGACAATTGTCTTATATATTTTGTCTAGTTTTCAATTTGTTTATAGTGAAAGGTCAAGACCAATCCTTGTTACTTCAACATTTCTAGAAGTAGAAGATCCCTATTGGATTTTTTTGTTTGGAGTTATATGATTAGATTCTTAAATTTCTAGTAGGGTCAAACATTATACTGAAGATACAAAACACTGAAAGAGAAGTGAGGAGTCCTAGAATATAAAACACAACTTCCCACATATATCTAGTTTCATGGCTTTGCACAAATATGATGCCCTCTCTACAACTCAAGTCTCCTCATCTGTAAATTGAGAGAGTTGTACTTAATTGCTTCCAATTCTCTTACTAGCATGAACATTTCAAATCTATGGTAGAGAACCGTTTGCCAATTATTTATGGGTAGGTTGACCTTCTTATTGTTTACCTGAAAGCTGATTTTCAACATCACTCGTTAGAGCAAAACAAAAGACTATAGGCTCAAATTGTTGTGCTGCTGTAAGTCCTGCTCACACTAATAAGAATTACACACAGGCATCTCAGAGATAATGGTGTTGTCAATCTCTTTTATGAACCATGACAAATATCCAAGGAATAATGGATTTCAAAGTAAACATCCAGCATTTCAGGATGGTGTCAGCAAGGCTCAGTTCCAAATTTTTTTCATTACCTTCCCCATCCCCTTCCAGAGTCAAAACACCCATGAAACGTATCCACATCTTAGGCACTGTTGGCTGACTTTGTTGTGATGGAATTAACAACCAAATAAGAGGGTAGTTAGGCTGGAAATAAAATCCAAATGGTTGATAATCTTCCTTTCTGGTTTCAGGTTCCTGTTAATCAGGTAATTGTTGATTAAAGGACTCACTCTATCCTTTTGAAGTCAAAGCAAATGCATTAAAGTGTTTCTGTTGATCCTCAGACCAGGAACCTGAGAGGAAATCTCCTCTGGTGTAGATGGTTCTCCTGAGATGGCATTTTCTGGTGCTCTGGCAAACCAAGAATTCTTAGAGTCCTCTGATCTTCTGTGTGCCTCTGCTGATCCTTGTCTGAAATTTTTCCAACTGTTACTCTATCATCCTAGCTGAGGGAACTTGTCAAGGTAAAATAAACTGTTAAGTAAACTATCAGTGGAAGCATTGTTTCTAATAAGCATGGTAGAGCACATGTTGGGGTTCCTTCCACCTCTGTTAGTTTATCTATTGATGTTAGATTCACAAACATAAAGATGGAAGGGACTTTAGAGATAATATGAATTGTTGGGTAATATTATAACTCCTAATGGAGGAAAGCATGCTCATGCATTTAAACAAAAGTTTAAAAACAAAAATGTTTTCTAGTTAACACTCAGCTAAAGGAGAAAATTGAATTAACCAGCCTCCCTTTCCTTTCCAGGTTATTCCAACTATATATACTTTAATTGAATGTAAAATTATAGAACAAATCTCAGGAGTTTTGTTTTGTTTTTGTTTGCAAATGTATTGTAGGTTGAGATGAATGAATGGTAGCTCACTGATATGTGTATATGAATGGGCCTGATAACTTCCTGTACTTGCATGTAGAATGGGTCATTAGGGAATTATATGCCTCAATATCAATCAGCCCCCTATCCTGTGACACCAGAGGTCAGGCCTGCCATTTTTTACACAGAAAACCCTCCTATTCTTGTCGTTCTCTGGATAACTAAAGGATAAATTTGTGTCAGTTCTAAGGAAGCTGGGTTACTGTGGGCAATTTTACATTTCTGATATAAAGAGCTCCAGAGAAGAATCTTTCAGGAGAGAAGTTTTTAAGAGAAAAGATTCTACCTCTTCTATATAAGCAAACTTGCAGCTTAGAATGATTTGGGATACAAAAACTGATATCAAAAGGTATTCTCTATTATTTATATGCATCAAATATGTTAGAATTGGTTTGCATATACTTGTTTGGAAGTACATCTACTGTTCTTCCTGCTCTAGAAATTTTTTTAATCTTATTCTTATCTTGTTTGACCAAGAAGTTTGGTGATATGCCGAGGTCAGAAACTCTTAAATGAATGAATGGGAATTTAAACCCAAGTCTGGAAGATCACAGAACCACAATGTGATGCTGATGCTGTAACAGTTTAGGGTGGGAGGAGAAGTAAGTATAGTTTTGTTGAAAGTCAGGGTGAAACAACACTGTCATCAGCACCTTAATTTCACATGTACTCCAATTTACTCATATTTTACAAATATGTACTCACATATTTGTATATATACTTCAGTGTCCACAGGTTGGTGAAGCTCAGAAAATGAGAGCATCCCAGGAGGCATATCTCCAAAGTCAAGATTTGACATTCGGGTTTTCTGACTGAAATACAGGATATTTCAAACCTCCCTGCCAGACAACTCCCTTTTGACAGCACAGGCTCTAGAGCATAAATTAGTTCAGCAAGTGTCTGCATTAAATTACCCTGTACACTTTGTCACTCCCAATTGCCTTGGTTTTAATGGATGCAGGAAAGAAATTCTATGCATCTGGTGACATATACTTATTTCAGATCTAACAAGGGCTTTACCCGGCACTCTTTGAGAATAAGTGATTCCAATCCAGTATCCGGCTCCAATGTCTCTCAGACAACATTGTAGTGGTTCCTTGTTCTCTATGAAAGTTTGTTAAAATATTTATCTGTGAGGAATTTCTGTTGCTGTCTTGGAACCACAGGTAGCCTTGACTACCGCTTTTCTTGCTCATTTCCTATGCTTGAATATTTATGCTCCTGTTACCCATTGATTTTGAAAGAGGGGTATGGAAGTTGATTGGCAGCGTGAGCAAATAGCTGATGAGAAAATTTGGCCTCTGTATGAGAGTTACTAATGACAGAACTGTGCCACTGTGACTAATTCATATGGAGTAGGAGAGCTCTGGTGTTCCTTCTTTGCATGCAGTCTTCTGCAGCATTGATGTCAGAGGCAGGGAAGAGTATCTTCTTCACCACAAGGACTCAAGGATGTTCATCATTCTTAGTATTCAGTTGAACATACCATGTCAAACCTTTAATTTCAAGATGGAGTATCTCTATGGAACTCTCAGAAGCATTCATTCATTGGAGGCATGTCCAACACTGGGGTTATTAGCAGTCTGGGTTGGTAGACTTAGGATGGCAGTAGTATGGAATGCTGTGATTACAGGGCTTTATTTTCCATGGGCAGCCAAGTGATCGTTTCCTCCATTGAAAACCAAGTTGCTTTACACCTACTTTCCCTTCACTCTCTATTCTTTTCTATAGGTTTGGGAAACATAAAGAACAATTATCCTTGCTCATTCACACATGAATGTAGTATCCATAATGTGTGAAAAGTGAAAATTTCAGTTCACTTATCAACAGTTCATTTCATTTTTAAAAACAATTTTTAAAAACTGGTGTGGTAGATTTTCTCCCCACAGTCCCACAGTTAAGTGAAGAATCACAATATTCATAGAGCATATTTTCTACTTTCCAATCATGTTCATGTGGTAAGCACTTCATAAATATTTGTTGAATAGATGAATGAAAACACACATGCATTTATATATAAATTTGGATTCTCTAAGATACTGAGGAGGTAAATTGAGGTAGGCAAGGTAAGCGTTGCTTTCTTTACATATGGGTGAAGAATGTTCACATGAGGCCACAGAGGAGGATGATAACAGAGCTGGGTGTCAGCTCCACAATAGCACATTTTGAGTGCGGAAGTGACTAATCTATCCAGTTGGATAGTTGAGATATTTTTCAGCAGCACAGAGGTACAGCCTATGTGCTCTTAGGGGAAACTTCCTACCTTTAAAAGCATTGTTGAAAGGGATGGGAAGCTGGCAGGGGAGAAAGGTCCCAGATGAGCAGGAAGAATAAGGTACAAGAGTAACTGAAAAGGCAGGTCCCAGAGAAGAAAGACTGGAGAGTAGCTAAAATATAGATAGTGACCACATGAGGCTGGAAAAGGGATAGCTCCTGATCTGCCCCCATCCTAACCCAGCAGCTGGGAACCCTCTCCTAAAACCATAAGCTCCACCAACAGCCTCTATTCCATTCATCACTGGTCTTGGGGTAGAGCCATCTCTGGTTTCTTTTGTTTATTTTGCCAAAGGATAGAGATTCCAGGAAGTTCTGTAACACAAAAAGTGACAATTCCATTATTTGTAATTTAATTTTAATTTTTCCCCCTGGGTAATTAAAATTTTATTTTAGCTTGGAATTCCGGTAAATTTATCCTGTATAATAGACAATTGGCTGGGGTTTTCTTCTTACCTCGTGACTACCTACTATCATTTTCATGCCTTTCAGCCTTACTGTTATTTTCAGGATAAATAAAGAATTTGGGAATGGGACTACTTATTTTCCAAGACACCTACCATCACTACTCTGCACTTTCAAAGTTATACCGTCGATATATACACACTCCTTTAAATTCTCTCTTCCTGCCTGCCTACAACTAAATATAGCCACATGAGACTTCACATACCTGGTCTATAATAGGAATAGATTTATGAAACTTAGATTCTGATCATCAGCCTTCTTGTATCATGATCTCTGCGTCCATTCCCATGACATCCATGTTAGAGACATGTAAATCCTCCTACTATTTCCTGGGACACCTCTCTCTTAGTGTGTTTTGTGGTTATGGCCATGCTGGAATACACAGTACCTTCAAAATCCCTAATAGAACTAGGACTGACAGCTTGAAAACACAGTGTCAAGTGTCCAAGCTATCCTTAGAAAATACTACCTGGAAATATAATGCGGGTCTCCAAGTTCATAGAGCAAGATTCTAAAACAAAACAAAATAAAACCCTGTCTGCCAATGACTGAGCTTTATCCATAAGTAGAATTAATGCACAAGGTCAAGTCCCAAGCATAATTTTGAAGTAGATAAATTTTGGTCCTTCCAACTTAACCCAGAAAAGTGGGAAAGGGCATTTGCCTTGCACTTATATCATAGACAGCTAATTTCAGAGCCTGTGCCAAATGCTGGTTAGGACAGAACACAGTCAAACATGGTTGGGAAAGCAGACCCAGGTCTCTAAGATAAAAAGAGTGTTCACTTGTGGGAAGAGTTGACTGAAGAGTGTAATGTTGGAGTCAAGTTTTAATAGTATTGGGGCTGATTAGGTCCATGGTCCTTGATATTCTCTGCTACCTGATCTTCTGGGAAGGCCATCTTAATACTTTCTGAACAACTTTTTTGCAGATTTCTGTCATGATGTTTTCATAAGCATGATACAATTTAAAGAAGTGTGCCCTTAAAGTTTGATCTCCCAGATTTGAGTTCAGTTCTGAGACATTCTACCTGTGTCACATTGTAAAATAGGTTTCACTTCAAGTCTCAGTTTCCTCATTTTTTAACGTGAGGACAATAATAGCTCCCATGTTAGATGGTTGTGGGTATTAACTACACATCAAGAATTTAAAGAATAGTAGTTGTTACTAATTATCATGGTCATTATCATCATAATCATCATAGTTATTTGTTCTCCTAGCTTGGCCCAACTTTCTAGACAAACCAAAGTTTCCTGGAAACCTGTTCTTGGTTATATCTTCCTAAAGAAATATTCTCTCATTCTCATAGCATACTTTGCAGTTTTTAGGTTCTCCTTTCTCCTTCTCATAGTTAGGTGTTTAGGCACCAATCTTTACTGTTAAAATTATTTGCCTTTAGCCGCCACAGAACATAGACCAATTCTTTCGAATTTATTATAACGAGATAATCTAAGTTGATTAATAGCCTGTGGCATTGTGAGTCGAGTACAGGGGTTTCATTGCATGGGATCCAAACATTTATTGAGCTGCTTTTATCTGCTTTTAAATTTTATTTTTAAAGTTATTTCTTAGTGTTTAGGCATGATCATAATAGTTTAAAGTGAGATTTCCAATTAACAGAGGTTATAACCACTTTAACATATTAGTTTATTTCATCCATTTGTGGACAGGACCCCCCCTCCCCCAAATGAAATCTGGTTATAGTTACCTTAGTTTTTGTTGTTATACTAGCACTTTATTATTATCAGCTGCCCTATATCGAACACTGCCCTATATGGAACTATACACCAGTTACTCTGCTAATTATTTCAATAATCCTCACAACTACCTTAAGTTAGATTTTTCTCTTAGAAATTTGAAGCTCAGAGAAGATATAAGGATAATATGCCCAAGGTCACACTGATAATAAGTGGCAACATTTGGATCTGAATCATGGCCTCAACATCCATGCTCTTAACCAAATCTACTATAAGGTCAGAAATTGAAGATTTTTAAACTTAAAATGCAATAATGTTCTTCACATCTCCAATATTTACTTCTCCTGTATTGTCCCCTCAGTCTTGTCCAATAACTACTTGTTCTGTTTTCAGTTCTAGAGAGAAGATGGGTTGCATCAAGAAGAGTAGTGGGAGTAGAAGAGAGAGGAAGAAAGAGAAATAGAAGGACAAGTGATTCAAGGAAAGAACCAAACTTCAGGAAAAAAAGAGAGGGGAGATATGACATCCTCCAATTATCTTTTCTATGCCACTCTCTACTTGTGGATTTTTCCTTTTTTTGCCTGAAACATATTCTGTGTCCTTCATTTCTTGAAGATATTTAATTTCAATTTTCATAAACCTACTATGAGTTTAACTCATAATTGCTTAAAATTTTCTCTGTCTCCCAAGAGACATTTTCATTTTAGTAGAAGACATTTTGCAGACTAAAAATACTTCAGGATCAAAAGCAGTGAATATTTTATGGTGGGTTTCTGGCACCAAGATAACTTGTGAGGAGGATATTTCTGGACTAATGGCCAGAAGACACAACTCTTTTTCTTATTATGTTCTTGGCCATATGGTTTGGAGCCAAGACCTTAAGCAAAGGAATAAGATTTGAAGAAAAAGGAAGAAGAAAAAGAAAGAATGGAAAGGAAAACTGAGGTCTGACAAAATTTAGATTGAGTGGTCTGACTTCCTTTCTTGGAAGTTCTCTAAATATACAAAGCTATGCCACTCTATCCCCATTGGCAAGGTGGGCAAATGTAAAAGAAGTCACTGACTATAAAACTCATTTATCTCCCTGATTTTGGTAGGAAGTTTCAGCAACCACATGAGAAGAACATTATTGTCCATCAGGGAATTCTTTTCTCCCAAAAGAGTTCTTTCCTGGGGAAGAAAACGAGTTAGATTCCCAAAGCCAAGTTTTTGAGACAAGTACACAGATTGGAAACAGGACGGTTTTCAAAGTTCCGAGAAGTCTTCCCAAAAATGAATTTATTTTCCTTGAAACATAACACAATCAACTGTTTTTTTCAATGTATACAATTATATTCCTGGCCCTGTAAATACTCTTGGATTATTAAATAAAGTGAACTAAACTGGTATTTAGACAAACAATATACTTTAATGAAAGCCTTCAAAGTATAATTAAGCCATTGCTTGGTTTCTTTGAACAAGCACGTATTAAGTGAAGCCAACATGTATTTGCCTTTGTAGAAACTGATACTAGAGCAGATACAGTTATAATCAAATGCAGAGCTCTCTCTTGATTTTTTTCATCTCAATCTATGCATCCTAATTAAGGCCATATGAATGAACTAAAGCTATTAATTTTATATAACCTGATATACTTACACTGCTGAATAAATCTAGAGTCCTTTAACCAAATTAGAGAAATTAACTGTAATGGATATATTTGTTGGCTGGGGCCAACATATAATTTACTTAAACCAATATTAGAATTGAAACCAATGTATCTGTGTCAACCACCTACATTTTCCCAGCATATGTAATTGTTATATAAATACATATTCCTCTAGACCACTTCATATTCATGAAATGAATGAATTAATTGCATTCAGCAGATGTGACAGAATAATCACCCCACCTTCCATTTTCTTTTTTTTTTCTCTCTTTTTAAACATAAACTATAAAACATACTTTTGTGAAACAGGTTAGCTAGTGAAAGAGAAAAGAGTATATTACAAGGCAAAATTAATGTGGGCACTGCTATCTGTTGGCAGGAATGCAGGACTTGGAGTTAGCAGTTATAGCATCTGTTCCAATTTTGCAACTAACTTGTGTGTTCTAAGATAAATCATTTAACTCATACTGGCCTCATTTTTCTCATTGGTTAAAATGGAGATAATACTTCCTTAATCATACAGAGCAGTTATAAGAATTAAAAGGAGATAAATATGTAAACTTACTTTGAAGTGGTCTTGCAATCATTGCACAGATAATAGGCATTATTGTTAGTGATAATTCTCATGTCCTCAGGTTCAACAAATGGTTGTCAGTGACCAAATAGAAGCAGTCATACCAGTTCCATTGAACGTTTCTCCTTTTTCTGTGACAGTCTCAGGCTAGAATGATATTCTGAGTGGCTAGACAAGTGCACTGGTTTTTATTCCATATACTAAGCCACATTACACTTCTCCTTGGCCTCTTAGACCGGCAAGAGTAATAGCCAAGAAAGAAGAACAACTGCTGCTTGTTATCTATTATCTTTTTGTGATCCATATGGGGGAAGAAAATGTAGCAGAATTTTTTTCCTAGGCAAGTAAGAAAATAAAGAGTGTACTATATCTCAGCAAGTTCTGAATAAATAATAAGTATGTTCTTCAAGGGAGAGATAATGAGAAATGCCTCATCCATTTTGGACAATGCACGATAAAAAGGAAATCAATGTTGATCCTACAAATATGGAATAACATTGGAAAAATCTGATAGAAGTTTAATTGAATACCCAGTTACTCACAGGTGATGGGTGTCTGCAGACTTCAACATGACTTTACTACAGGAACTTTTCACCTCTGCATTTAAATGACTTTATTAGTTGAAAAATGAGAACAACTATTTCACATTCTGTGAAACTCTAACACTTGACAAACTTTTCTGTAGTGCTGCCCTTCTCCTTTCTGAGCCCTCTCTTGAGGCCTCTCTCTAAGATAGCTTCCCAATAACAGTTGCCTTGGGCAACATTCTCATCACCTAGCCCAGTAACTTTCAAACTTTTTTTCACAACAAATAATGTTTAAAAATACATTTTACATTCTAAATCAGTATAGACATACATATATACACATCTATGCAATAGAAAAAAGATTTCTAGAAAAATTCCTGTCATTATGATATATGATACTCCATGAAATTATTTTGATTCTATACCATTGTGTAATATTATATCAAATATTATTGGTCGATACCCAATTGCTGTCAGTATTCACCAAAGAGAAAATATACATAGTAGAAAGAACATTGACCTAAACAAGAGTTTTCTCTTCAAAACACCTCTCCTGAAGAATCAGAGGTTTATATATTCACATAAGCATGTTTACTGAAAAGAATTCCCTTGTATTCACAGGAATATTTGTTTTCAAACTTGATTCTAAGTGAGTTGAAGAATTATGGTCTTTAGGGCCAGATTTAACCAGGTTTGAATCCTATGTATTTGAGAAAGGATTCATAAAAATCTCTGAGTTTTAGTTTCTTCAATTGCAAACAGGGGAAAATCTTGCTTACTTCATTGGCTATTGTGAAAGTTAATGTAACAATATGTTTGTGAATGTTCGTATCTTAGGTGTTCAATATATATTTGTCTCCTTCTTTCTCACTAGCTTCATTTTCTTTTTTTCTTTCTTCCTTCTTTACTTCTTAAGAAAGCAGTGTTTTAGTTACCTAGAGGATTGAACCTGGAATGGTTAGAATTAAAGGTATAATGCTTACAGTATTAATGGTGATTCAATTTGCCAAAAAACAAGGCCAACTCTTTATGAACGAGGCTGTCAGTTAGAGACTGAAAGAAACAAAGGAAATATTCTCAGCCACTGACCCAAGAAAAATCCTACTAGCAAATGTGGCAGAGAAAAGAGCAAATGATATTTGTGGATTTGGACAGCCACAATGCCGAGAAGTTATAGGATCTCCTGTTTGCTTTGTATTTTATACTTGCTAGTCTATCCAGCCTAGAGAGACCTCAAATTGGGAGTAAGTCCTGAGAGCAATTATTTTTAAGCCATACTAATCCAAACAGCATGATTCCCAGAGACTTTAACATGAGTTAGCCCTAGGAAAACATGAGATGTTTGTTTTCCTACAACCCTTTTCTTTGTCTGTCTCTCTCTCTGCCTTTGTCCCTTCCAAGACTCCAGAGTTCTCTTGTTGCCTGGAATCCTCACTCAGACTTTTCTTGATCTTCATATCAGGGTCAAAATTTATCTCTCCCTTGAATTACTAAATTAAAATGACAATTTGCTTAAGATTCTCGTTAAGTATAAAAAGAAATAAGAAAAGTTAGTTTATTCAAAGTAGCAGATATGAAAATGATTAGAAACAGGTTAGTGGTGAGTCCCTTCTTGATTCTGGGGAGAATGAAAAACAAATAGTTCTGAATTTTGGCCTCCTCCTGAATCACCTACAGTGCTTGTTTCATTCTGGACTTTACTTCTGGAAATTTTAATTTAATAAACTGGACAAAAGGCTGAGGATTTACCTTTTTACATATTTTTGTAGTCTCTTTTACATCATTTTAATTTTGCCTTTGATCAGTACTTTGATAATTTCTGCCAAATTCAAAGAAGGTGCTTTACAAATGAAAGAATATATGAGGAAATAATTAGGTGTAAGAGTTTCCTTTCTTAAAATTGTACTGGAGAAGGGATTACTCACAGAATTTATGCCTGAACTCCACTCTACTTTCCAACTACTTCCATTTCAATGTGGATGATAAAATAAGATTTTCTCATTGTGTAAATTTTAAGAGAGCCCCCAGTAGGTATCTATGCTATGGCTCAATGTGTTATTCAGTAATGATCCTCACAGAGATATGGAACAGGGCATGTATCTTGAATTAGATTCTCCAAAAACACCATCAACCAATTATAATATTATAGGCATTTTGAGCTAGATTGATCCTTGAATTTTTCTAAATGGGAAAACCAAATCTCAGAGAAGGGAAAATGGGCATAAAGTCAGACAAAACATTTTTATATTTAATTTCTCATTTGTTCATTACAAAGCATCAATATAGAAAGTGTATGAAACATGATATCTGTCTATAGTTACAGAAACTGAAGCTCAGAATATATTTGATGTGTTTGCAGTAATACCTCTACTCATTGAGGGAGTTAGGAATTAAGTCAGATCACCTTATGCTAATTCAGAGCTCTTTTGACTGCATTGTGCTTTATACAGCAGGGTCAAGTATGAATTATTTTTCAAAGAAAGTGTTTGCAAGAGAAGCAAGATTGATGTATTAGATATCTGTTGCTTAGTGACTTTCAACAACACTGATTTAGCTTATGATTTGGGGGGTCAGAAATTTAAGTTGTATTCATTGGGTTGGTTTCCAGTCACGGCTTGGTTCACTCATTTGTGATCAGTTGCTGGTCATCTAGTGGTTCTGCTTTTGGGTATTAGTTGACTGTCAGTCCCAGGGAACAAGGAAGCCATGTGTCTCTTCTCATCTAGCAGACTGGTCCAAGACTGTTTACATGGAAGTTTGACATAGTTCCCAGCAAGAGAGCAGAAGATGGAATGCTCCTTAAGGCCCATGCTCAAAATTGGAACAACATACCTTTGGTCACATAAAGTCACAAGGTAAGATTTGTGACAAGGAGTGGAGAAATAGACAAGGCATAGAGAAACAGACTTCACCTATTGGTGGAAGGAACAAGTTATATGTAAAAGAGCATAGAAGGGGAAGAATTAAAGTTATCTGTGCAACATACACAGTTTATTTAAAAATGTTAGATAAATTAACAAAAGATATAGTATATGTACACACACAGTTAAAAATGTTTAAGGATTTAATGTGTTTTGCATATTTTCATTTATACTTTTATTTATTTTCCTGGTCTTTTACATTGGAAAAAATGCATTTAAAAAAGTTTAAGTCACACAATCTTTGAGGATAATTTAAATAATGGAAATCAATAAAGTTCAATACAAACTCTTGAGTATGGCTAGAAAATCTTCCCAGTTATGAGGATGCTCATTATATTTCTCCATATCCACATGATGGACTGACACTAAATAGCGTTTTGTGCACCAAAGAGTATTAAAGTAAGTGTGGATATTATGAATGTGAGGGTCATGAAATTCCTGATTAGATTATATGTGGTGAGAATTGGTGGATCCGCCATCTCTCAAAACTATTTTAAACTCTTTGAATAATTAGAGATATTCAAAGGAGGCTCTAATATAGAGACTCTTAGGTTTAATCGATAGACCATTTACAAGTTACATAATTTACCTAAGTTACTTCATGGATGTTAGCATTAGATTTACAACTTTAAAATAAAAGTAAACTTGGAGTGGCCAAGATAGTGGAGTAGGAACACCCTGAGCTCACCTCCTCCCATGGGCACACCAAAATTACAACTATTTACAGAGCAACTATTGATGAGGATGACATGAAGACTAGCAGAAAAGATTTTATATAACTAAACATTTGAAGAAGGAACCATAGCGATGTGGGTAGGAGGGTCAGAGACATGGTACACTCAAGACTCATACCTCCCAGTGGGAAACCACAAACAAAAGCATAATTACATTTGCAAACTTTCTCCCCAAAAAGTGAGAGGTTTAAGCCTCACATCAGTCTCCTGCACCTGGAAGATAATCCCCTAGAACATTTGGCTTTGAAGGCCAACACGGCTTACTTTTGGGATAGCCAGAGGACTGTTGAAAATAGACTCCAATTTAAAGGGCACACAGAAAATGTCACATGTTCTGAGACCCAGGGAAGAGGCAGTCATTTGAAAGGAGCTTGGGTCAAACTCACTTGCTGATCTTGGAGAGCCTTCCAGAGAAGCCAGAGGTAACATTTACCCTTGGGGATATAGACACTGGCAGCAGCCATTTTGAGGAGCTCTTTCTACTATAAGGATACTGGTATCGGTGAGCACAATATTGGAATTCTATCTCCAGCTTACTAGTATGAGGACCCGGTCCCAACCACCAGCTTGTCAGCACCAGTCCTCGCCGGGCAGGGATACATCCCCACCTACCAGCAAGCAAGCTGTCATAGGACCCCTTGAGCTCCCAGCTGCCCTGGGACCTTACCCCATCCACAAGAGAGTCTAGGAACTAACCCCAGAACACCTGGAAGCCTGCAGCCAGCCCTGTCAGTATCTGACCCCACCCATCAAAGGGCCAGCATCACCCTAGGTCTCCCTGAGTCCTGTCTCTGCTCACCAGTGGGCTAGCATCAACCCCAGGGCACCTTGGGCCCCTCAACCAGCCACACTGGGATCCAACTCCACCCACCAGTGCGCTGACACCAGTTCTGAGAAACCTTGGAACTCACAGCCAGACATATGAGAAACCAGCCCTACCCACCAGCAGGCCACCACCAGCCCAAGGAAAACCCCCAGGACATGGCCCCATCTACTGGCAAGCCAACTCTAGCTCTGGGACTTCTGACCCCACAACCAACCATCCTGGGACCTGGCCTCACAACACCAGCTGGCCAGCACCAGGACTGGGACTCCCTAGGTTGTGCAGCCAGCTGTGCTAAGACTTTCCCCCACCTACCAGTGGCTGGTAGCCTCCACTCTAAACAAAGACTGACAGACACCAAGACTGGGGACCAGCCATGCCTACTAGTGCACCCACAGTAGTCAGCCAACCATAAAAGAAGGGCCAACACAGCCCATATAAAGGGTACCCCTATAGCATATACCTCTGATGATGAGAGGGGAATGTGCTACTGAGTCCCTAAGGATGTCTCCTACATAAAACCACTTCTCCAAGGTCAGGAAACATAACCAACCTACCAAATACACAGAAATAAAAACAGAGAATTAGGCAAAATGAAACAAGAGAAGAATATGTTCCAAATGAAGGAACAAGATAAAACATCAGAAGAACTAAATGAAGTGGAGATAAGTAATCACCCATAAAGGGTTCAAGGTAATAATCATAAAGATGGTCAGAGAACTTGGGAGAAGAATGGATGAACACAGTGAGAAGATAGAAGTTTCTAACAAAGTGTAAGAAAATACAAAGAACCAAACAAAGCTAAAGAATGCAATAACTGAAATTTTTAAAAAAATACACTAGAAGGAATCAATAGTAGATTAGATGATACAGAGGAATACAGAGAACTGGAATACAGAGTAGTGAAAATCACTCAAGTTGAACAGAAAAAAGAATTTAAATAGAAATAAGGACAGTTTAAAGACCTCTGAGACAACATCAAGCATACCAACGTTTGCATTATAGGAGTCCGAGGAGCAGAGGGAGAGAAAGGGGCAGAGAATGTATTTGAAGACATAATAGATAAAAACTTTCCTAAAATGGGAAAGGAAACAGACATCTAGGTCCAGGAAGAACAGAGATTCCCAAAAATCAACACAAAGAAGACCAAACCAAGATACATTATAATTAAAATGGCAAAAAATAAAGATAAAGAGATAATATTATAAGCAGCAAGGGAAACGCAACTAGCTACATTCAATGGAATTCCCATAAGACAATGAGCTAATTTTTCATCAGAAACTCTGCAAGCCAGAAGGGAGTGGCATGATAGATTTAAAGTGTTAAAAGGAAAAACTCACAGCCAAGAATACTCTACCTGGCAAAGATATCACCCAGATTTGATGGCAAGATCAATAATTTTACAGACAAGCAAAAGTTAAAAGAGTTCAGCACCATGAAACCAGCTTTACAAGTAATGTTAAAGGGACTTTTCTAAGCAGAAAAGAAAAGACTACAACTAGAAATATGAACATTACTAAAGGAAAAATCACATTGGTAAAGGCAAATATACAATAAATGTAATATATCCACCACTTGTAAAGCTAGTAGGCAGGTTGAAAGAAAAAAGTAGTAAAATCATCTATATCCACAATAAGCAGTTAAAGGATACACAAAATAAAAAGATGTAAAATATGTCAAAACCAGGAAATGTGAGGTGGGTGGGGAGTAAAAATGCAGGGTTAAAATGCATTCAAATTTAAGAAATCAGTGGCTTAAAAAATCATGTGCATATATATATATATAGATTGCTTATATAAACTTATGGTAACCACAAACCAAAAATGTATAATAGACATACACACAGAAAGAGAGAAAGGAATCCAAACATAACACTAAAATAGTCATCATATCACAAGAGAAGAGGGTAAAAGAAGATGGAAGGCCAAAAAAACCCCCACAAAACAGTGAACAAAATGACAATAAATGAATACCTATCATAATTACTTTAAATGCAAATGGACTACATGTTCAAATCAAAAACATGGAATGGCTGAATGGATATAAAGACCCATATATATGCTCCCTACAGGATTCACTTCAGATCTCATCACAGACTGAAAGCAAAAGGCTGGAAAAAGGTAGTCCTTGCAAATGTAACCAAAAAGAAAACCAGGGTAGCAATGCTTATATCAGACAAAATAGACTTTAAAACAAAGGCTGTAACAAGAGACCATGAAAGACATTAAATTATGATCAAGGGCTCAATCCAAGAAGAAGATATAACAATTGTAAATATATACACTTCAAACATAGGAGTACCTAAAACATTAAGCAAATATTAACAGACATAAAGGGGGAAATTGATAGTAACACAATAATAGTAGGGAACTTTAAGATCCCACTTACATCAATAGATAGATCATCCAGACAGAAAATCAATAAGGAAACAATGGCATTAAATGACACTGGAGCAGACTAACTTAATAGATATATTATAGACCATTCCATCCAAAAGCAGCAGAATACACATTCTTTTTGAATGAACATGGAACATTCTCTAGGATAGATGACAGGCTAGGCAACAATCAAATCTCAGTAAATTTACTAAGATTGATATCATATCAAGCTTCTTTTCTGACCACAATCCTATGATACTTGAAATCAACTACAAGGAAAAAAAAAAAAAAAAAAACACTGGGAAAAACCCCCACAAATGTGTAGAGGCTAGACAATATGCTACTAAACAGCTAATGGATCAAAGAAGAAACCAAAGAAAGAATTTTAAAATACCTGGAGACAAAGGAAAATAAAAACACAATGATCGAAAATCTATGAGACACAGCAAAAGCAGTTCTAAGACGGAAGTTTACAGCAATATAAGTTTACCTCAGGAAACAAGAAAAATCTCAAAAAACCTAAACTTATACCTAAGGGAAATAGAAAATGTAGAGCAAAACCCAAAGTTAGAAGAAGAAAATAAATAATAATGGTCAGAGCTAAATGAAATCGAGATTGAAAAACAATAGAAAATATTGACACCAATAAAACTGAGTTGGTTCTTTGCAAAGATAAACAAAATTAATTAACGTTTAGTCAGACTCATCAAGAAAAAAACAGAGAGCCCAAATAAATATAATCAGAAATGAAATAGGAGGAGTTGCAACCAACACCACAGAAATACAATGGATCCTAAGAGACTACTAAGAACAGTCATATGCCTGTAAAATGGACAATCTAGAAGAAATGGAGAAATTCCTAGAAATATACAATCTTCCAAGAATGAATCAGGAAAAAAATAGAAAATATGAACAGACTAATTATGAGTAATGAAATTGAATCAGTAATTTTAAAACTCTCAACAAACATAAGTCCAGGACCAGATGGCTTCACAGGTGAACTCTACCAAATATTTAAAGAAAAGTTAACATCTATTCTTCTCAAACTATTCCAAAAATTTGCAAAGGAAGTAATGTTTCTGAACTCGTTCCATGATGCCTGCATCACCCTGATACAAAAACCAAACAAAGATATCACAAAAAAAGAAAACTGTAGACCAATACTACTTAAGAACATAGATGCAAAAATCCTCAATGCAATATTAACAAGCCCAAATTAACAATACATTAAAAGGATCATGCACCATGAATTAAGTGGGATTTATCCCAGGGATGCAAGGATGGTTAAATACCTACAAATCAATCATTGTGATACACCATATTAATAAACTGAAGAATAAAAAATGATGTGTTCATCCCCATAGATACATAACAAACTTTTTACAAAATTCAACATCCATTCATGATAAAAACTCTCAACAAAGTGGGTACAGAGGGAACGTACCTTAACAAATATAGGCCATTTATGAAAAGTTAACAGTTAACATCATACTCAATGGTGAAAAAATGAAAATATTTTCCCTAAAATCAGACACAAGAAAAGGAAACTCCTCTTGCCACTTTTATTTAACCTAGTATTAGAAGTCCTAGCCACAGTAATCAGAAAAGAAAAATAAAAGGAACCCAAACTGGAAAGGAAGAAGTAAAACTGTTGCTGTTTGCAAATGACATGATACTGCACAGAGAAATTCCTAAAAACACTAGCAAAAATGACTGGAACTCAGTGAATTTAGTAAAGTTGCAAGATATAAAATTAATATGCAGAAATATGTTCTGTTTCTGTACACTAACAATGAACTATTTGTAAGAGAAATTAAGAAAAAATCCCACATAAAATCACATCAAAAATAATAAAATACTTAGGAATAATTCAAACTAAGGAGATAAAAGACCTATACTCAGAAATCTGACATTAATGAAAAAAATTGAAGACAACAAAAAAGTGGAAAGATAAACTATGCTCATGAATTAAATGACCATACAACCCACTGCAATCTACAGATTCAATGTTATCCCTATCAAAATACCAATGGCATTTTTCACACAACTGGAACAAAAAATTCTAAAATTTTATATGGCTATACCATAGACCTCAAATAGGCAAAACAATCTTGAGAGAGAACAAAAGTGGAGGTATCACACTACCTGATTTCAAACCATTATACAAAGCTAGAGTAATCAAACAAGTATGGCATTGGACTAAAAGCAGACACATAGATCAACGGAACAGAATAGAGACCTGAAATAAACCCACACTTATATGGGCAACTAATTGATGACAAAAAGGCAAGAATATACAATGGAGAAAAGTCAGCCTCTTCAATAAATAGTATTGGGAGAACTGAGTAGCCATATGCAAAAGGATCAAACTGTACTACTCTCTTCCACCATGTACAAAAATAAATTCAAAAATAAATTCAAAAAGGATTTAAAACTTTAATAATAAAACACAGACAATCTTATTGTTAAATTGATAGTAACAATCTGTTTTTTTGGATATGTATCCTTAGGCAAGGGAAAGAATAGCAAAAATAAGAAAATGGGAGCAAATCAAACTAAAAAGCTTTTGCACAGCATAGGAAACTATCAACAAAACAAAAGGGCATCCTACTGAATGGGAAAAGATATTTGCAAATGATATAACCAATAAAAGGTTAATATTCAAGATATATGATGAACTCATACTACTCATTATAAAAAAAGCAACCTGATTTAAAAACGGGCAAAGGACCTGAAAAGGCATTTTTCCAAAGAGGACATACAGATGGCCAACCAGCACATGAAAAAAGGCTCAACATCACCAGTCATCAGGGAAATACAAATCCAAACTACAATGAGATATCACTTCACACCTGTCAGAATGGCTATCATCAAAAAGATGAGAAATACCAATTGGTGAGGATGTGGACAAAAGGAACACTCATGCAATGTTGGTGGGAATGTAAGTTGGTGCAGCCATTAATGGAAAACAGTATGAAGTTTCGTCAACAAATTAAAAATAGAATTACCATATCATCCAGCAATTCTACTCCTGGGTATTTATCCATGGAAAATGGAAACACTAATTTGAAAAAATATATGCATTCCAATGTTCATTGCAGCAGTATTTACCATAGCCAAGATAAGGAAGCCAGGTAAGTTCCCATTAATAGGTCAATTGATAAAGAAGATATGATATATATGTATATATAATGGACTATTACTAAACCATAAAAAGAGTGAAATCTTGCTGCTCTAGGTCCATCCATGTTGTTTGCAACTACATGGATGGACTTAGAGTGTATTATGCTAAGTAAAATAATTCAAATGGAGAATGACAAATACTGTATGATTGCACTCATATGTAGAACCTAAAAAGCCAAACATATGAACAAACATAAAACAGAATCATGGATACAAAGAAAAAACATGTGGTTGCCAGAAGTAAGTGAGGTTGGGGGGAGTGGGAGCAATAGCTGAGGGAGATTATGAGGAACAAACTTCCAGTTACAAAATAAATGTGTCAAGGGTATAAAATATACAGTGCAGGGAATATAATCAATAACTATGCAATATCTTTGTATGGTGACAGATGGTAACTAGAGTTATCATGGTGATTATTTTGAAATATATAGAAAATTGAATCATTGTGTTGTGTAACAGGAACTAACACAGTGTTGTAGGTCAATTATACTAAAAACAAACAAATTCATAGAAAAAGAGATTTGTATTGTGGTTAACAGAGGTGGGTGTGGGGGAGGGAGGTATGGATGAAGATAGTTAAAAGGTACAAACTTACAGTGGTAAGATAAGTAAGTACTAGGGTTGTAATGTACAATATGATAAATATAGTCAATACTGCTATATGTTATATTTGAAAGTTGTTAAGAGAGTAAATCCTAAGAGTTCTCATCACAAGGAAGTTCTTTTTCTATTTTTTAAATTTTGTATCTATATGAGATGATGGATGTTCACTAAACTTATTGTGGTCATCATTTCATGATGTATGTAAGTCAGATAATTATTCTGTACACCTTAAACAGAAGCAGTGCTACATCAATTATACCTCAATAAAGCTGGAAGAAAAAAATAAAATAAAATGAAAGTAATTGTATCAGTTTGTTGTAGGATTAAATGAGATTATGTATAAAAAATGATTTTGTAACCTGTAAAGAGTTATAAAATGTAAGGTGTCAACTTCATCTGAAGTTATTTCAACAGTATCAAAGAACAGCAGTATTTTTCTATAGATTTTTGAGATCATGGTAGATTTATAGGTATAGAGTGACAGCTCTTAGAATTGTTATTTTGGCACATTTCACTTGATGACCAGATCAGCTTGTCTACTTCCTGAATATGGATTTTCATTTTTTTCAAACTCATTTCTGAACATAATGTCCCAACATAAAGTCTTTTTGCTTATACCTCTTTAATTAATATTTATCCATGTAAATTAAATCACACTTTCCAAAGCAGGGCTCTAAAACATTTCCCCTTGTGGAGACTTTCCTCCAATTCCACTCCCAAAAAGGGAAGCATAGAATTGACTGGGCTGGAAATGAGTCCCATCCGTGTCTTTGAATCAGAGTTGGTCTTTAGTTTCTCCTCTTTACAAAAGTCAAAGCTCACAATCACTCTTTAAAACCATAATTAAGTAGACAAGACACCAATGTTCTCTCTAGATTAGGGATTAGGGAACGGAGCTTTATCATGCCTGGTGTTTTGAGGAATAGTATAGTTAAGGTGAATCTCTTGCATTGGTTTACATATTTCTCCAAAAGTGAATTTGATGACTGACAGATAAGAGGTAGGCTTGAGAGTGAACTGATCAATACTAACGGCCTAGTCTTGCTCCAGGTTTCTCATTTAATGTTTCATCATCCAAATTTCCTAATAATTTTTCTTCATTCTTAATTCTCTATCGAGCATTATCATGGGGCAGTGTCCACTCCAATAGCATTGGATTTGACTATATTTTTAATTGATACCACCTTACTTTCCTTCCAACCTCTCTTCCTTTCTTTGTTCCTTCCCTCTTTTTATGCACATGTATATTAAATGCCTTTAATATGCCAGGTATTGGAGTTGGTGAAAGAAGTCAGTGACTAACAGACACAGTAACTGCATTACAGGGCTTAGCATGTGGGAATTTCTGACAAATGTTAAATGCCAAAATAAATGTATGATTAAAAACTGTGATAAGGTTGATGAAGGAAAGGCACAAGGGACTGTGAAAGAATATACTAAGGGGAACTAATGTAGATGTGAAGTGAGGAAGACTTCTCTGAGGAAGGAATCTGTGAACAAAATCTAGAGAATGAGTAAGAGTTAGCCTAGTAAAGGGCTAGCAGTAAGTGGTTAATAAGAGAGAAGAGCATGTGCAAAGGAACAGCTGTGATAGTGCAACTCAGATAAGACTAGGGCAGCAGGAATGTAGAAAGTGAGAAGAAAGTGTTGACACAGGACTCCAACTTTAGCCTAAGAACAAAATGAAGCAACTCACTGACTTTAAAAAGGAGATATTAAAAGATTTTTAAAATATCATTCTTGGCTGATATTTTAAGAATCGTTTAGAGGAAGACAAGAGTGGATTCAGGACCAGTATTGTGTCAGTCTGAGCAAGTAATGAAGTGATGATGGTGGCTTAGATTTAAGTGGTGGCCCTAAAGTCAGAGGGAACTGGATGAACTAAAAATGTACTTTAAATCTGAAATTGACATAACTTTTTGAAGTATTGGAGTCCTAAGCTAATTTTCCTCAAGTCCTTTCTCTACCCATCTACAGTTTTAAATATTTTTCTACCGTCCCTCTAACCACACTCTGTTATATAAAATCATGATCATCTGTATTGGTCTGTCTCCTTTTTCATTCCCAGGTGTCTAAAAACAAGATCTAATAATCTCCATTGACATGAGTAATCTCTTAGTGTTATACGACCCACATGGGATTTTTAAATTAACATCGATGGCACAAAACAATTCAATATTCAAGAGGATATATGTCTTTTCAAAATGATATTTTCTGTCCCTGAGAGTCTTTAAAAACACAACTTCCAATCTCTAAAACTTAACTCCTGTTCATAGTAAAATGAGATTACATGAAAAGTGTTTAACCTCCCTACCATACCCCCAGGCTTTAAAATCATGTGTTTATATAAGACTTAGCTTAAAAAAAAAATTCCTCCTCGTGTATCAATTTAGTTTTCTTTTGGTCTAGTTTAAAGAGAAAGACAAGGCTTTCCACACCGGGTTCTATTACCAATAATGGACAGCTTCTGAAACACCATGTCCATTACCCTAGGGTTTCCTTCTTACCATTTCAATCCATGTCCCCAGTAAAAGCAGTTTAATCTATTTGAACATATAATCTTACATGAACACACACACATTCACACACTTTCCTGAACAGCCACAAGTTGAAACTATTAGAAATAATACATTTCTGTTTTAGACCTCAGTCTGCCAAAGATTTTTCTGGAGAAAATATACAGGGAATAAGTTCTTCAGGGATATAAATCAAGAAAGACTTTTACCTTCATTGAAGGTGGGAGAATGCACTGAAAGCTGACTTCAGCTCTGTTTTATAACATGCATGCTTTTTACCACCAAAACAAGATGGACCTCCATTCTCCTTTCCATCATCTGTATGAATTCCACCCCACCTTTAGGAGTTAACCTACCTCAATTCTTCCACGTGGTTTTTCCTAAATTTTTCTATGTAGTCAAATAAGCTTCAATAATTGTTTAATGTGCTTAAATCTTCTCATCCTAATCAAAAATAACATTTCCTAAAGCAAAAAAACAAAACAAAACAAAACAAAAACCTATATCCTTCACCATGTCTATATCCGGTACTATACCCATCTGTGGTCTTGGACACAGTAGGGAGTGTAAATTATTCTCATTGATTGATAGCTCATGACAGATAATGTAGTTATCAAATCAAGTGTGACAACTGAATAATATTCAAAACACTTAATTTTAAAAATTTTGTCAGGTACCTTCATATCCTTATTCAAAACACAAATTTATTACCTTACAGTTCTATAAGTCGGAAGTCTGAGTTGGCTCAGTTGAGTTTTGTGCTTTGGGTTTCAGGAGGCTGAAATCAAGGTGGTGGCTGACTGGGCTCTTATTGGGGGACTCGGGAAGAATCCACTTTCAAGCTCATTTAGGCTGTTGACACAATTCAGTTCTATGTGGTTGTAGGACAGAAGTCCCTGTTCTCTGAGTGTTGGTCAGAGGTAACTATCAGTTTTTAGAAGTTGCCACATTTCTTGATTCCTTGGCTCAAAATCCCCTCCACCTTCCAAGCCATCAATAGCACATCAACACTTTCTTGTGTTTCAAATCTCTCTGAGTCTCCCTTTTGCTGTCTCTCTCTTTTGCTTTTCCTCTTTTATTGCTCTTTGGTCCTCCTTTCCATTTCTTTAAGGGTTTATAAGACTATGTTGAATCCACCTAGATAATACAGGTTACTTTCTCTATTTTAGGGTCATCTAACTGCATTTTCAGAGTTTCTTCAAAGCAATATTTAGATGAGTAGATGGAATAACCAGAAGGCAGGGACAAACTTAGAATTCTGCTTACCGAGCTCAAGACTCAAAAAGCTGCTCAGATAATTTTGATGATTAGCCAGGTTTGGGAACCACCTTACCAAATAATTGGTGAGAGCAATAGTTAATTTGGGATGTATAGACATAGCTGATGAAAGGCTGTAGTCACAGATAATGCTCATACAGAGTGAAAACCTTTAAATTGATTTCAACAAGTCAAAAACACATTTATATCCCGGTTCACATGCTTACAATAAAAATAAGATGAAAGAAAATGAAAGAAATATTAAACCCAAGAAAATGAAAGAAACATGACTTTTTTGTTTTTCTCTTCTTTCCAAAGCTATGGTCCTAAGGTTCTTTTGAGCTGAATATGAGAGAAGTTTCTTTTATTTTTATTGAAGTGTAATTGATTTACAATGTTTCAGGTGTACAGAAAAGTGATTCAGTTATATATATATACATTCTTTTTCAGATAATGATACAGGTTATTACTAGATATTGAAAAGAGTTCCCTGTGCTAGAGTAGGTTCTTACTGTTTATCTATTTTATATATAGTAGAGTGTATCTGTTAATCCCAAATCCCTAATTTATCCCTCCCCCTCTGCTTTACCCTTTAGTAACCATAAGTTTACTTATATGTCTGTGAGTATATAACTGTTTGGTGAATAAGTTTATTTCTATCATATTATTACATTCCACATATAAGTGACATCATATGATTTTGTCTGTCTCTGACTTTCTTCAAGTAGTATGATAATGTCTATAAAATATCATTATATATGAAATTACCTAATAATACAATTATATGTAAAAGATATTATCAATTTATAATAAATAAATATATAATTATTGCATAATAAATATTATATATTATATAATACATATTATAATATATATAATATATAATGTAAAATATATATCATATATGATATTTATATATAATGTATAATATAGAATATAATACAAATAATTTCATATATACAATATATATATAATTTGTTATATATCATCATATTATCATATAATATAAATAAAATAAAATGCAATAACATACAAAAATATATATTTATATAATCATAACATTATATATTATATTTATATAATCATCACATTCTATATTATATTCACATAAACATTCTAATAATTTATAATTAATATAACTATTAATTATATAATTTACAATAAATATAATTATTATTATGTTGTGCTTATATATTATAAATATTACATTAAATTATTATAATATATTCTATTATATTATATATAAATATAATAAAATGTAAAAATTATAAAATTATATATTATTGTGTAGAATGTAATACTATAATAATTATAAAATATAAAAATATATTATATAGTCATAATATTACATTATATTTATATATTATTGCATTCTATTATATTTTTACATGATAGAATATATTATAATTATTATTATATAATAAATATTATTATATAATACAATATTATTATTGCATTATTATATAATTACTACATTATAATATAACATAATTACTAATATATTTTAATATTTGTATATAAATATGTATTATATTAAATTTAATACATTATTATAAATTATAAATAATTAATATATTATATAATTATACTATAATAAATATTACATTATATATAATATAAAATAAATATTATATAATTATTATATAATATTATAATAAATATTATATAATAATACAATATATGATATATAATATATTTAATATAAATTATGTATAATATATTATATATTAGGTAACATGAAATCATTTATATTATATAAAAGATTATATAAATTATTAAATAATTAAATAATTATATAAATTATATACCTTATTATATTTATATAATTACATTATATTATATTTATAAATAATATAGTATATAATATTGTATAATATAATAATTATTATATTATATATCATTATATATAATATAATAATATATAATTATAATATATAATTATTCATATTACATAATACATTATATATTATGTATTACATATAAATATAATATATATTATACATTATATGGTATATATACATAATACAAACATTTTTATATTTATATTATTATAATATATTATACTATATATGAATATAATATTATATATACAATCATTATATTCATATATAATATAATAATACAATCTATAATTATATATTATATAATATATAACATAATATACATTATATATTAGAAACATATTGATAATATATATTATATATCATGTTTATTTTTATCTATATTCCATTATGTATATATATATATACACACATATAATACGATATATATATTCCATTTTATATAAATGTATATATATATACATATTGATAATATATAATATTATATATCATGTTTATTTACATATAATATATATTCCATTATGTGTGTATATATATATATATATATATATATATATATACACACATAATGGAATATATATATTCCATTTTATATATATATGTGTGTGTATATATATATATATATATATATATACACACACATACCACATCTTCTTTATTCATTCCTCTGTTGATGGACATTTAGGTTGCTTCAATGTCTTAGCTATTGTAAATAGTGCTCTATGAATATTTGTGTGAATGTATCTTTTTGAATTATGGTTTTCTCCATATATACGCCCAGGAATGGGATTGCTGGATCCTATGGTAGCTCTTTTTTTAGTTTTTTTGAGGAACTTCCATACTGTTCTCCATAGTGGCTTCACCAATTTACATTTCCACCAGCAGTGCAGGAGGTTTCTATTTTCTCCACACTCTCTCCAGCATTTATTATTTCTGTACTTTTTGATACTGGTCCTTCTGGTCAGTGTCAAGTGATAGTTCATGTGGTTTTGATTTTCATCTCTCTAATAATTAGCAATGTTGAGCATGCTTTCAGTGCCTGTTGGTCATCTGTATGCCATCTTTGGAGAAATGTCTACTGATGTCTTATGCCCATTTCTTAATTGGATTGTTTGTTTGTTTGTTTTATATTGAGCTGTATGAGCTTTTTGTATAATTTGGAAATAACCCCTTGTCAGTAACATTGTTTGCATATATTTTCTCCCATTCCGGAGGTTGTCTTTTCATTTTGTTTATGGTTTCCTGTGCTGTGCAAAAGCTTTTAAGTTTAATTAGGTCCCATTGGTTTATTTTTACTTTTGTTTCCATTACTCTAGGAGATGGATCCAAAAAAAATATTGCTGCAGTTTGTGTCAAAAAGAGTCCTGCCTATGTTTTCCTCTAAGAGTTTTATAGTATCCACTCTTACATTTAGGTCTTTAATCCATTTTGAGTTTATTTTTGTACATGGTGTTAAAGAATGTTCTAATTTCATTCTTTTACATGTAGCTGTCCAGTTTTTCCAGCCCCACTTATTGAAGAGATTGTCTTTTCTATGTTGTATATTCTTGCCGCTTTTGTCATAGGTTAATTGACCATAAGTGCATCAGTTTCTATCCTATTTCATTGTTCTATGTATCTGTTTTTGTGCCAATACCATACTGTTTGATTACTGTAGCTTTGTAATATAGTCTGAAGTCAGGGAGCATCATTCCTCCAGCTCCATTCTTCTTTCTCAAGATTATTTTGGCTATTTGTTGTCTTTTGTGTTTCCACGCAAATTTTAAACTTTTTTATTCCAGTTATGTGGAAAATGTCATTGGTAATTTGATAGGGATTGCATTGAATCTGTAGATTGTTTAGGGTAGTGTGGTCATCTTAACAATATTGATTCTTCCAATCCAAGAACATGGTATATCTTTTCATCTGTTTGCATCATCTTCAATTTCTCTCATCAACATCTTATAATTTTCAGAGTACACGTCTTTTTCCAACTTACATAAGTTTATTGCTGGGCATTTCATTCTTTTTGATGCAATGGGAGAAGTTTCTATATATCTGGCCATTAACTTTATCCAATTAATCATAACACTCTAATTCTAGTCATTATATTTGCTGAAAAACCACTGCACACAATCCTTATCCTGAAGATTTTAAAGCAGCTTATATTGTATACTTTTTTGGAGTTTATATTTCAGCTGTTGACATCTACTTCCTCATGCTCTTGTTCCATTTATTTTTATATTTCTAATATATTCTCAAATTTCCATCCTTTTTTTAGATTTTTAAATAAGTTCTACACTAATCAAGACATGAGGAGAACTTAGATAACAGATTAAAAGGTCATCTGTGTATATTGGTCAGGGTTCTCCAGAGAAACAGAAAAATAAGAGTTGTATATTGAAGAAGAGAGAGAAAGAAAGAAAGAAAGAAAGAAAGAAAGAAAGAAAGAAAGAAAGAAAGAAAGAAAGAAAGAAAGAAAGAAAGAAAGACTGATTTATTAAAAGGAATGTATGAGGTTGTGGTTATGGAGGCTGACAAGTCCCAAGATTTGTAGTCAGCAAACTGGGTAGACCCAATGGTGTAAGTTTCCATTTAAGTCTGTAGGCCTGAGACTCAAGGGAGATGATGGTGTAACTCCAGTCCAAATGCTGGTAGGCTGGAGACGCAGGAAGAGCTGATGTTTCAATTTGAGTCCAAAACTGTAAAAAAAAACCTAAGAAGTCCCCACTCAATGTGGTTGGGCAGGAGAAAATTCCCCCTTACTCATGGAAGGGTAAGTCTTTTTGTTCTTTTCAGGCCTTCAACTGATTGGATGGGGCTCACCTACATTAAGGAGGGCAATATGATTTACTCTGTCTACCCATTCAAATGTTAATCACATCCAGAAACCCACTCATAGACACAATCAAATTACTGTTTGACCAAATATTTGGAAAATCTGTGGCCCAGTCAAGCCAACACAAATAATCAACCATCACACTGTGGTAAGCTGAATAAGAGCCTCCAAAAATATATGCATCCTAGTCCCTTGAATCTATGAATATTACCTTATATAAAACAAAGGAAACCTTGCAGATATGATTAACTTAAGAATCTTGCACTGGACAAATTATCATAGATTATCTTGATGGGCCTTCAGTGTAGTCACCAGTGTTCTTATAAGAGGGGAACAGAGTAGAGTACGAGAGTAGAAGTCAATATGACCACTGAAGGAAGATATTATGCTGCAAGCTTTTCAGATAGAGGAAGGGGTATGAACCAAGAAACACAAGGAATGCAACTCTAGAAGCTGTAAAGGCAAAGAAATGGGATTTTCCCCTCGGATCCACTAGAAGGACCATAGCCCTGCCAATACCCTGATTTCAGCCCAGTGAAATGGATTTGGACTTCTTGCTTCCAGAACTATAAGAGAATACATGTATGTTGTTTTAAGCTGCCAAGTTTGTTATAATTTGTTAAAGGAGCAATAGGACATTAATATATTTTATTATATAGAAGCACCAGCAAAAAATATTTTGTATCATTTATAATGTTATTTATTTTATGGAAATATGTTGCATCTTATTTACTGCTCCATCCCCATCCCCTGCCTACCAATTCCTTTCTATCACAGATCAATCTGGATGCCAAGGAAAGAAAGGGAAGGGGATTTTTCTCCTGATTCCTACATAGTTCAGTGATTCAG
The DNA here is from genome assembly GCF_028564815.1 of Eubalaena glacialis. Lineage (NCBI taxonomy): Eukaryota > Metazoa > Chordata > Mammalia > Artiodactyla > Balaenidae > Eubalaena > Eubalaena glacialis. The sequence continues at coordinate 30,742,148 of NC_083730.1, forward strand.
TCTCTATTAGGGAAAGAATATAAAACTTTCTATTATCCACTCCATTCAAATGATTTATGTCATAGTGTTTTCATTGTTTTACCTTTAAAAATATTATCAATACTATCTAATCATACATATCAGTCAAGGGCCTGGCAGGAAACACAATTTCAACTCTGATGGCTCATGTGACTATAAAAGGAATTAATTACCAAAATGTAAATAGAGTAAGAGAATTGACAAGGAATATTGTGGCACCTAGAGATTAGAAAAAATTGGAAGCTATTGTCAAGCTTGGGTCTGAAGGAGCAAGGGGGAAGCTAGTGATACCCAGCGTCCTGTGAGAGATAAGAGTTGGGGAAGATCTGCTAATTGGCATGAGTTTTAATTGCAGAGAGACATGGCTACTACTAGAAAACATGGCCCTGAAGAGGCAGAGTGTAGGGAAGACATATAACAACCTAGCTCTCTTCCGTTCCTCTGAGCTCCTGCCAAGACCTCCCATTAGCCAAAACTAACTAAAAGCTAAAGGGCAAGGCGAGGTGATGGAGTTTGTAAATTTTTCCCTCTTGTGTCTCAAAGAGCAAAGAAGGTTTTAAAAATACATCTGGTGCTAGTGAAGGGAAGAAAACAGCGTAACCGGCATACTATAGAAATACAGAGTGGTAGAATTAAAAGAAAAACAAGTAAAATTGGGTCCAATTTCTTTGTTTTATAGATCAGGACCCAGAGTGTCAGAGAGGTCTTGCCTAAGGTCCTGGTTGAAACTTTTGCTGTACAGATGTAATGCAGACCTTGGACATGCTGAATTATGTCTACATGTGAAGTTGTCTTCTTTGCATTGATCTAATTTCTTACCACAAGTAGCTAAAACCTACCTTCCTTTGCCTCTTGGTCAGCTATTCTGAGACTATCAGAGACTTTGAGGTTTCTGAGGTATTTGGAATCAATGGGATGGTGTTTTATTGAATTATGTGAGGAGCTCTCAAGCTCTGGGGCATAAATTCTCCACTAAGATTGCGGAAAGAAAAGAGCAGTCTATGCAGGGTTTTGTAGACGTGTTCATTGGAAACAAAAACAATTTGCCCACAAATGATTACACAAAGACACAAGGATACAAAGTGTAAAATTCTAGAAACTCAGATTAATCTAACCCTCAATGATTTGAAAGATTTGGAAAGTTTTGTTTTATACTGATGCAAAAAGCATTAAGATTTCTGAAACCTGAGAAAATCATAGGCTTCACTTATCTGGAATATATTTTAGATGTCTCAGCAGAAAAAAATATACAAATTTGTATCCAGTGGATGTGGACATTCAAGCTGACTGATCCCTTCTCATCAAACACAGGTGCCTTTTGATCCATGCCAGATTTTAGTCTAATCACTTCAATAACACATTGCCTTACCCTCCTTGAGATGGAAGAAAGCAGGTATTTCAGAAGATACTGAGAGGACTTCTGCCATCTTTCATTGTTGATATGGTCTGAAGACTATGCAGAAGGTACATAAGTCAAAGATCCTCCTTGTGGCAGTTATCAATCTCCTTGTAATTAAAGAATTCAACATGGCATATTGACATTATTATACCAGTGCTTTATCATCTGTGCTTGTAGGGATGGTCCCAAGAATGGAAGGTTGTATAGTCATCATCAGCTTTAAGAAAAAGCAAATTTTTGTACAATTTTAGAAGATTCATAGAGCTTAAGAAGCAAGAATGTAGGAGATAAAACATTTAGAGGGAATGGAATGATGTGAGAGTGAGAGTGAGAAGGTGGGTCTGTGAATTCAGAGATGAGAAGTAATGGATAGATGAGAAAGATGAAAAGACCCAATGAGTCTAGTAGGAGTTTTTGAAAGTGAAGTGGTAGGAAATAAAGCTAAATGGAAGTTTATGATTTTGGCAGTGACATGACAAAAGCACTATTAATGGAGATGAGTCCACCACCTGTTTGCTGAAAAGATTAGAGAGAGTGCCAGAAGGGAGGGAGGCCAACTGAGAGCCTGTTACAATAACCATCCTTCATGGCTTAAGTACACACAGAAATGAATTGTAAACCCTTAAGCACATGTATGCTTCTATCACCCATATATCACAAAGATCTCATTTTGTTTAAAAGGCAGCAGAAATCTTCATAATGGAAAGTCCCTCATATTAAACTTACACACTCATTTTTCTCCAATGCTTGGTCAAAGAACAATCCATGTAGGCAGAAGGGTCTTAATAAATAGCCCCCAGCCTCTTTTTTTTGGTTCCACCTTCTCCTAGGGGTTCTCTTATTGTGATTTCTGCTGCTACTGTCTATAACACTTTTCAGGAAGACATTGTTTCTATTCCTGATTTAAAACTAGGCCAAGCAGAGACATATACCCTTTTCTGTCTTCCTATGTTTACAGTTAAGATGAGCTCCAAAATTAGAAATAGGGGAAAGAAAACATAAATATAAACTTGACCCAATACCAAAGACTAACAGAATGAAGACAATTACCCACAGGTAGAAAAGCTTGCAAAGTTCATGTTTCTAATCCTGAGGTAACTGAACACTTACTTGGCCCAGAGAGTTGAACAATGTCTTTGCATCTCTGGTTACTTTCTTCTGACTCCTTGCCTTCATATTGTGAGTGCCATCTTATACTTTTCTAAGAAACCAAAGACATCTCTGGATTCAAAATTTACAGGTCCCTGATATACTTCATTTAGTTTTGATATCTTGTCCAAAGGTCAATGTTATACTCTTTCATCATCATTTGACAGAACTGTGTTTATTTGACATAAGAAATGCTCTCATATTTTTTGGCTCTGACAATTCATGGGTACCTCCCCTCACCCTATACAAAGAAGAAGCCATGATCATGGCAGACCACATGAATCTATACTTAGATTCAAATGATCAAAAACTTAACAAGTATACATGGAAATAAAATGAATATTTAGAAAGTAACAAAAGGTTTTTATATTATTGCCCCTATTATATTGAGAAATCCAGAGCATAACAGAGTTGAGGACACAATTTAATTCTCATTTTCCTGACTTGTACTCAGAGCTCAATAAATGTTTGATAAATTTATGTGCATTGAAGTTCACTGATATCAGTGAGGGAGACTTCTTGAAAGACTTAACACTTTATATCCACAGGCCTTGGAGGACGAGTAGCATTCAGATTGGTGGAGAGTTGAGAGAGAGGCAATGTGGGAAAGAACAGAGCATGGAGTTTGAATTACTTGGAGCAGTTACATGGGGAAAAGAATATGTCCTGGGGAGCCATAGGGACACTCATTGAACATTTATGGAAATGTTTATTATGTTAACTTAGGATAGGTCTAGAGAAATAGAATTTAAAATGGCAAAGTGATTATAGATTAGTTGTCTATAGTCCCTGACCCAATTTGTTAAATGTTTGGCTCTTTGATGGTCTACACCTTCTCTTGTCTCCATTTTTGCTTTCAGCAAGCCACTATGGGGAAGGGTCATCCCTGCCAGTGGGAATCTCCCAGGATGAGATTCCTCCAGGCTCATTTCAAATGACTCTGTCATTCCCTCTAGCCAATTTTCCTTTTGACCTTAATAGTCCCTGGTTTCCCTCTCAGGACCTCCCACATCTTAGCTGAAGGGCTCTGACCACTTGATTTGGATTCAGCCTCCTCTCTATTCTCACAGTGAATTTTCTGCCAGAGATATGTAGGGAATCCTCCAAGTCTTCTTGTGCTTGAGCATTGCCCTGCTGCCAAATAACTCTGCTCAAAGCCATCTCTTCTTGCAGGTAACAGGCAACAGGCACTCCTCTGGAAGGGTGTTATGCTCCATTCATGCAATGTGCTTTATCCAGCTGTCACACAAACAGCCACTTTCATTCAGACAGGTACATTTTTCTAAGGAAGGCTTGAGTGGAGGAAACAGGAGGCCTAGTAAGTGAGTCATTTGCTCTCTGTGTCTCTCCAAGGCACATAAGCTGCCTGCTTTGCATAGCTTGGACCACAGAACTTATTCATCATCTTAGGGAGAGTGGTCTGGATTTTTTTACCTACAGATATGAAATGTTTCTGTTCCTAAATAGTAGCACTCAAAACTACCCTAGGTCTGGATTTTTCTGTCATTATGACTACTTTTGCCTAAACCCCACCATTGCCTAGTTATCCATTACTGAATGAACGATTTCACCACAATATAGTTTAATTTCTCAAAGCAAATAACAAAATTTGCACTATTTCCTTCATAAGGTTCTTAGAAGCATGAAATATGTTCACAGAGGCTAAAGTGCTCTGCAAGCTATGTGTTGATAGTTTTTCAATGCAGATGCTCCCTAGGTTGAACAGGTAAGGTTGTTACCTGTAGAATTAGTAATGCAATATACCCATTAAATACATCACTTACTTGACGGAAAAAACTTAAATGGCAGAATATTAGACTACACGCTGTCTGATTTTTTCCCTCTAACACTAATAATTGATAATTTTATGAGTTTTTCCTTCCATAGAGAGAACATGTCCATAACTAAGTGTGAGACCCAGAATTGTCCTGATTATCCTGCTTCTCCACCTAAATACCAATTTTACTGACAGCTTCAGAAAAGATTCATGAGATTTGTTGAATACCTAGTCTGTGAAGTATTGTGTTCATGCTGTGAGTACCATAGTGAATAAGACATATCCAGGTCATTCCATCAAACATCAGTGTAATTGTTTGGGGGAAGTCCTGTTGTAATCTCCTAAATGTACTCTCTTTTACCTCTATTACCTCCAGCACATCACAGATTCTAGATACAAAGCAGAGGCAATTGATCAATGAATCAATCAATTGAAAGTTCTGACATCTCTGCAAATGCCAGACTCTCCATAGCAGGCTAGGCTTCTCAGATACATCAACCCAGGGAGAAGATGAGTAGAAGTTAATACTGATTGTATGCAGATTGAATATGTTCTAATTGTGTTACGGTAAGTTCGAATGCAGAGCTAATTAGTTTGTATGACTGTAGAATATAGAAACTATATCATAGCTGCACATTTATTTTTATGAAATCAGTTAGCAGCAAATGAAGCCCATTGAAATGAACAGAAACTAATTGAAAGTAATAGGGAATTACCTGAACATATATTGCCAGTAAATTAAATTAATTGAAGGTAATTGAAAGTGACTGAAATTAATAAAAGTAATGGAAACAAATTGCACTTAATTGAAATTTATTGAAATTGAATTAAACTCAATAACTCAGTCTATTAAATTTAATAGATTCTAATTGATATTAATTATAGACAATGCCAAATAATAACAGACCATTCTTCAAGGCTTCCAACTGCATTTGCACCATACTATTGTCTTTAACATGTAAAAATAACTTCTAAGAAAAAATGTATTCAAAGGAATAAAATCCTGCTTTGGAATTTTAGATTTCTCTGTGGAGTAGCTGAATTAGAATTTGATTCTGATAACGGAGCTTCCTCTGAAGACTTAGGGAGATAAAAATGGCTTTACTTCTTTTAGGAAGGAAAATTTTATTAGAGTTTAATGAGAACATTTTACCTGTTAAAACATTAACTTTGCTCTGATAAACACTCTTGCAGTACATGTTACATTCTGCATCTGCCATCTTTATAGTTGTGTTGTCAGATCCCTTTATTTCTTTTCTTCTTTCTTTTTCTCTCCCTCTATTACAAAGGATCCAAAAAACTCCAGGGGTTTTCATAACATGTATTGGAGGATACAAAGACTTGCATTTTCAGCTTCTTCTTCCTCAGCTTTGGACATTCAGGGGAAAAAAAATCCCTTGCTGCATTTTCTGTTGTGGAATTATATCAGCTGGATCCCTCCACTTTAGTGACAGTGACAGTTCATGCATGCATTTGGTGATGTTTACATTCTTCATGTTTTCACCAACCTTGATGCTTACTGAATGGCATTTTTGGGGTAAAAAGTAATTTTCTCTCAAAAGAACTGCATCAAATTTATTTTACATGAAATATTTACTAAATGGCTAGAGGACTGTAAGTGAAGCTCACCATGTGGAGTGGGAATAAATGCCAAATCATTTGGCTTACCTCAGGAGAAGCCAAGGATTCAGTATGTAAAGCAGTGATTCTCATACTAGCCATGTATCAGAAGCATCTATGTGACATGTTTAAAGCACTCTAGACAGAGGAAGGGCCCACACATCAGTATTGTTTTCAAATCTCCAGGTGAATATTAAGCAAAGCCAGGGAGAACCACTAGGCTAAATGCAGGTTTGTCTTAGCCTTCTTTTGTCTTAGCCTTTTCCTTCTGCCCATGTTTACTTTTCCTCAATCCTGGAGGCTTTGGGCCATTTCCTCATCCTTCTTTGGTTTAAAAATTGCTTTTGGAGATTTGATTAATTTCAAGGTATAAGAAGCTTATAAAAATCTAGACTACATTTACTCTCAAAGGAAATTGAACACAGATCAAAATTTGATGAGAATTTTACGCATGAGCAAGTAGGATGAGATAAAAGTTCCAGGGCCCTGGAAATCTTTGATAGATCCCTGGTCAGATACATGATGACTTCGCTGACTATAGGATTACAGTCATTAAAACTCATGCTGAGGAAATAATACTGGCTCCTCAGTAAAGCACTTGTAATTTCATAAGTCTTTCTCTTATGGTAGGGGAACACCAACACATACTTTAACAATATATGTGTATGATTTAACCAGTATCTCTTTGTTTTCTCAAAATCATAAATATTCAAAATCTTTAACCTGCCAGTACAAATGTATACGTTTTAATATAAACAACTCATTGGAACATTGGGTACAAAGTCATAACAGGATTTTATCTGGGTCCCTGCTTAAACTTTAAGCATCTAGCTTACAAGATGTTGTCTAATCTTTAGTTAGTACAATTACAATGAAAATTTTAACACTTCATTACCACCAACATCCAAGTTTGCATACATATTTAACAAAGCAAAAGAATAGAACGTCAAACCAGAAGTAAATTCATCAATAAACTAGGCCAGATGCTAACAAATGTAATAAATATTCAAATATTTAGAAATCACATGAATGGACAAGAGTGATTATCCTTGATGTTTATGTTACAATGAGATCCTCATCTCTCTTATAATTTCTCAGGGAGCAATGAAGAAGTATGGTTGGATGCATTTCCTACCTTCTCTCCTGGTTCTTGAAATGCAGAAAATTATTTCCTGGTTCTTGAGTCTTAAGAAGCAGTATCCTAGGGGAGACTATATTTTGATTTGTATTTTCAGAGGACTCTGGTTTCTAGAAGTGTGGAATTTCCTAACTTCTAGTGCTCTTCCCTGTGGGGAAGCAGCTGGAGGTTGCCTCAGGGGAAAAAAGACCTAATATAAACATGCTTGGTTTCTTTCTGTATTAACTCTCATTATTGATCAGGTTAGAAAGGGAGAATTTTAGCTTATTTTAACATATATTATACTTTTGGTCATCTTTTAAATCAAGCAATTTATGTAATATTTTTGTTCCTTGGTTATTGTCCTCATATTATTTGTGTAGTTGTATGATTAATTTATATTATGCCTTTATATACGAAAATGTTGCATGTTCTTTTAATTCCATTTACATAAGGAAAGTTTGTTCTAAAATTTGGTTAGCTTTGCTTTAATCTTATCTTGAGATGATCTAGGACTTCCTTCTGCCCTTTTTTCCCATTATCCTGTTAAGGAAGAGTTAGATGCTGGGCTAAATATAATAGATAGTTGTGATGGATGGATAGATAGATAGATAGATAGATAGATAGATAGATAGATAGATAGATTTTCAAAGAAATAAGAATATGCATTTATCCCTGAGAACCCCAAATAACCAACATTTCAATGAAATTTAAGAATATCAGCATAAGTTTTCATAGGGATGAAATAGAAGATCCCTTCTATATCATAAGCTGAGACCACAAAGGGCAGAGTCAAGGTGGCAGACTAGGAGGACTAAGAATTTGCATCTCCACACAACTAGGGCACCTACCAGGCACTGGTGGGGGACCTCAGACACCTAAGGGGATGGGAGGAACCCCCAGCAACCAGGTAGGACCTAGGTGGGAGTGGGGAGGGGAGAAGTGGAGGCAGGAAGGACTGACATCCCTGAGGAGCAGCTGGGGGAGGGGAAGGGATTCCTCTCCTGGAGAGGGAAAGGGGGAGACCATTGGGGGTGCAGAGGATCAAAAGGGAGTTTGGCCAGTGTTTCCCCTGCCCACTTGGGCCCCTGGGAGCCTGCTGAGATCCCGTGCCTTATCCTCTGCCCATCGAGGCTCCCTCCAGCCATGCAGGTCCTGAGGGTGTGGGAGGAAGGGAAGGGGGAGCAAAAGTAAAGGCTGGGCCTATGGGACCAGCACCCCTGAGGGGCAGCTGGAGGAGGAGAGGAGTTCCTACACCTGGCAGGACAGGTGTAGGGGTCCAGCAACGACAGGGGAGACACTTAGGGGGGCAGAGGAATGGAAGGGAGTGTGGCCAGTGTTTTCCTTGCCCACTTCAGCACGGGGGAGCCTCTTGGGCTCCCAGGCTTAGTCCTTTGTCCTCCCTGCTGCCATGCAGAGCCCAAGCCCCGACCCAACACCCCCACCAGGGCCCTACCTCTACACACAGCACTTGGAGACCTCATCTGAGACCAGCTCCAACAACGCTGGGCTTAAACCCCACCCACACACCCTCACCCAAGGCCTTACCTCCAAACTCCAGAACTCCACACTCCAGAGGTCCCCTCTGATTGTGCTGTATCTCCCCTTCCATGGAGGTCTTAAACCTAGGCCCTACCCCACACTTGAATATCACCCCCGCCTAGGTCCCTCCCCATCCTAAACCCCATCCCTGCCTAAGTTCCACCTCTTGCTTAAGCTCCACCCCACCATATCCAAGGTCTTTTATGGTCATTTTTTGTTTTATTCTTCTAGGTTGGGATTCTGTTTTACCTTTTTGTTGATCCATTTATATTTTTATTTTATCTAATAAATCTTTTATTTGTCTAATTTTAATTTATTCTTCATAGTTTGTTATTGTTCTGCTCCTTTTGGCTTGTTCCCTTTTTTTCTTTATCGTCTTTCTTTTTTTCTGTTGTGGTTTTGATTTAACTTGTTGTTGTTCCGATTACATTTTTATTTTACCTAATTTATTTTTACCTTTCTAATTTTATTTTATTTTTATCCTTTGTTATTGTACTGCTCCATTTTTTCTTTTCTTTTGCTGTGCCACACAGTTTGCATGATCTTGATTCCCACACTGGGGGTTGGGCCTGAGCTCCTGTGGTAGGAGTGCCAAGTCCAAACAACTGGACTAAGAACCTCAGACCTCAGGGAATATTAATTGGAGTGAGACCTCCTGGAGGTCCTCATCTCGGGACCAAGACCCAGCTCTACACAACTGCCCACAAACTTCAGTGCTGGACACCTCAGGCCAAAGGACCAGTAAGATAGGAATACAGCCCCACCCATCCAAAAAAAAAAAATGATGTGACAAAAAAATGTTACAGACGAAGGGGCAAGGTAAAAAACCTACAAGACTAAATAAATGAAGATGAAATAGGCAAGCTACCTGAAAAAGAATTCAAGTAAAGATAGTAAATATGATCCAAAATCTCAGAAACAGAATGGAGAAAATAGAGGAAACTTTTAACAAGGACCTAGAAGAACTAAAGAGCAAACAAACAGTGATGAACAACACAATGACTGAAATTAAAAATACTCTAGAAGGAATCAATAGCAGAATAACTGAGGCAGAAGAATGGATAAGTGACCTGGAAGATAAAATGGTGGAAATAACTGTCAAAGAGAAGATTAAGAAAAATGAATGAAAAGAATTGAGGGCATCTCAGAGACCTCTGGAATAACATTAAATACACCAACAGTCAAATTATAGGGTTCCCAAAGAAGAAGAGAAAAAGAAAGGGGCTGAGAAAATATTTGAAGAGATTATACTTGAAAACTTACCTAACATGGAAAAGGAAATAGCCACTCAAGTCCAGGAAGTGCAGAGAGTCCCATACAGGATAAACCCTAAGACAAATATGAAAGACACATATTAATCAACTTAACAAAAATTAAATTCAAAGAAAAAAATATTAAAAGCAGCAAGGGAAAGCAACAGATAACATACAAGGGAATCACCACAAGGTTCTCAGCTGATTTCTAAGCAGAAACAGGCCAGAAAGGAGTGGCAAGATATATTTAAAGTGATGAAAGAGAAAAACCTACACCAAGTTACTCTACTCAGCAAGGATCTCATTCAGATTTGACACAGAAATGAAAAGCTTTATAGACAAGCAAAAGCTATGATAATTCAGCACCACCAAGCCAGCTTTTCAACAAATGCTAAAGGAACTTCGCTAGGTGGGAAACACAAGAGAAGAAAAAGAACCACAAAAACAAACCCAAAACAATTAAGAAAATGGTAATAGGAACATACATATCGATAATCACCTTGAATGTAAATGGATTAAATGCTCCAACCAAAAGACACAGACTAGCTGAATGGATACAAAAACAAGACCCTTATATATGCTCTCTGCAAGAGACCCATTTCAGACCCAGGGAGACATACAGAATTGAAAATGAGGAGATGGAAAAAGATATTGCATGCAAATGGAAATCACAAGAAAGCTGGAGTAGCAATACTCATATCAGATAAAATAGACTTTAAGATACAGACTGTTACAAGAGATAAGGAAGGACATTACATAATGATCAGGGATCAATCCAAGAAGAAAACATAACAATTATAAATATTTATGCATCCAACATAGAAGCACCCCAATACATAAGGCAAATGCTAACAGCCACAAAAAGAGAAATCAACAGTAACACAATTATAGTGGGAGACTTTAACGCCTCACTTACACCAATAGACAGATCATCCAGACAGAGAATAAAAAAGGAAACACAAGCGTTAAATGACACAATAAACCAGACAGACATAATTGATATTTTTAGGATGTTTCATGCAAAAGTGGAAGAATACATTATCTTCTCAAGTGCTCACAGAACGTTCTCCAGAATAGATCACATCTTGGGTCACAAATCAAGCCTGGGAAATTTAAGAAAATTGAAATCATATCAAGCATCTTTTCCAACAACAACACTATGAGATTACAATAAATTACAGGGAAAAAAACTATAAAAAACAAAAATACATGGAGGCTAAACAGTGCACTTCTAAATAGCCAAGAGATCACTGAAGAAATCAGGAAGAAACAAAAAAAAATACCTAGAAACAAATGACAATGTAAACACGATGATCCAAAACATAAGGCATGCAGCAAAAGCAGTTCTAAGAGGGAAGTTTATAGCAACTGAAGCTCACATCAAGAAACATGAAAAATCTCAGATAAACAGTCTAACCATACAAGTAAAGCAACTAGAAAAAGAAAAACAAAGAAAACACAATGTTAGTTGAAGGGAAGACATCATAAAGATCAGAGCAGAAATAAATGAAATAGAAATGAAAAAAAACAATAACAAATATCAGTAAAACTAAAAGTTGGTTCTTTGAGAAGATAAACAAAATTGATAAACCTTTAGCCAGACTTATCAAGAAAAAAAGGGAGAGGACTCAAATCAATAAAATTAGAAATGAAAAAGGAGAGATTACAACTAACACCACAGAAAAACAAAGGATCATAAGAGACTACTATAAGCAACTATATGTCAATAAAATGGACAACCTGGAAAAAATGGGCAAATTCTTGGAAAGATACAACTTTTCAAGATTGAATCAGGAAGAATTAGAAAATATAAACAAACAAATCACAGGTCATGAAATTGAAACTGTAATTAAAAATATTACAACAAACAAAACTCCAGGACCAGATGGCTTCACAGGTGAATTCTATCAAACATTCAGAGAAGAGCTACCACCTATCGTTTTCAAACTCTTCCAAAATACAGCAGAGGGAGGAAAACTCCCAAACTCATTCTACGAGGGCACCATCACCCTGATACCAAATCCAGACAAAGATGTCACAAAAAAGAAAACTGCAGACCAATATCACTGATGAACATAGATGCAAAAATCCTCAACAAAATACTAACAAACAGAATCCAACAGCACATTAAAAGGATCATACACAATGATCAAGTGGGATTTATCCCAGGGATTCAAGGATTCTTCAATATACGCAAAACAATCAATCTGATACACCATATTAAAAAACAAAACATAAAAACCATATGATTATCTCAATAGATGCAGAAGAAGCTTTTCAAAAAATTCAACACCCATTTATAATAAAAACTATCCAGAAGGTGAGCATAGAGGGAAACTACCTCAATGTAATAAAAGCCATATATGACAAACCCACAAAAAACATCATTCTCAATGGTAAAAAACTGAAAGCATTTCCTCTAAGATCAGGAACAAGACAAGGATGACCACTCTTCCCACTATTATTCAACATAATATTGGAAGTCCTAGCCACAGCAATCAGAGAAGAAAAAGAAATAAGAGGAATACAAATTGGAAAAGAAGAAGTAAAACTGTCACTGCAGATGACATGATACTGTACATAGAAAATCCTAAGGATACCACCAGAAAACTTCTAAACCATCTAAATCATCTAAATCAATGAATTCAGTAAAGTTGCAGTATATAAAATTAAGGCACAGAAATCACTTGCATTCCTATACACTAACAATGAAAGATCAGAAAGAAAAATTCAGGAAACAGTCCTGTTTACCATCACAACAAAATGAACAAAATACCTAGGAGGCAAAAGACCTGTTTTCTGAAAACTATAAAACACTGATGAAAGAAATCAAAGATGACATAAACAGATGGAGAGATATACTATGTTCCTGTCTTAGAAGAATCAGTATTGTGCAAATGACTATACTACCCAAAGTAATCTACAGGTTCAATGTAATCCCTACCAAATGACCAATGGTGGAAGAAAACAGAGCAGTTACCGAGGCCTTCAAGATGGCGGAGGAGTAAGACGTGGAGATCACCTTCCTCCCCAAAAATACATCAGAAATACATCTACATGTGGAACAACTCCTACAGAACACCTACAGAACACTGGCAGAAGACCTCAGACTTCCCAAAAGGCAGAAAGTCCCTATGTACCTGGTTAGGGCAAAAGAAAAAAGAAAAAAACAGACACAAAAGAATAGGGACAGGACCTCACCTCTGGGAGAGAGCTGTGAAGGAGGAAAAGTTTCCACACACTAGGAAGACCCTTCACTGGTGGAGACAGGGGGTGGCGGGGGGTGGGGAAGCTTCTGACGCACAGAGGAGAGTGCAGCAGTAGGGGTGCAAAGGGCAAAGTGGAGAGATTCCCGCACAGAGGATCAGTGCCAACACACACTCACCAGCCTGAGAGGCTTGTCTGCTTACCTGCCAGGGCAGATGGGGGCTGGGAGCTGAGGCTCCGGCTTCTGAGGTCAGATCCCAAGGAGAGAACTGGGATTGGCTGCGTGAACACAGTCTGAAGGGGGCTAGTGCACCACAGCTAGCGGGGAGGGAGTCTGGGAAAAAGTCTGGACCTGCCTAAGAGGCAACAGACCATTGTTTCAGGGTGTGCAAGGAGAGGGGATTCAGGGTACTGCCTAAATGAGCTCCAGAGATGGGCACAAGCCAAGGCTATCAGCACGGACCCCAGAGACGGGCATGAAACACTAAGGCAGCTGCTGCAGCCACCAAGAAGCCTGTGTGCAAGCACAGGTCACTATCCACACCTCCCCACTCAGGAGCCTGTGAGCCCGCCACTGCCAGGGTCCTGTGATCCAGGGCAACTGCCCCAGGAGAACGCACCGTATGCCTCAGGCTGGTGCAAGGCCACGCCAGCCTCTGCCGCCACAGGCTAGCCCCACATTCCATACCCCTCCCTCGCCTGGCCTGAGTGAACCAGAGCCCCCTAATCAGCTGCTCCTTTAACCCCGTCCTGTCTGAGTGAAGAACAGACGTCCTCAGGTGACCTACATGCACAGGTGGGGCCAAATCCAAAGGTGAAACCCTGGAGTGGGCGAACAAAGGAGAGAAAGGGAAATTTCTCCATGAAGCCTCAGCATCAGCAGAAAAAATCTCCACAATCAACCTGATGTACCCAGCATCTCTGGAATATCTGAATAGACAACGAATCATCTCAAAATTGAGGTGGTGGACTTTGGGAGAAACTGTAGATTTGAGGTTTGCTTTCTGCATCTAATTTGTTTTTGGTCCTATGTTTATCTTAGCTTAGTATTTGGAGTTTAGAACCACTGGTAGATTTGTTTATTGATTTGATTGCTCTCTTCCTTTTTAAAAAAAAAAAAATATATATATATATATATATTTTTTCTTTTTCTCTTTTTGTGAGTTTGTATATTTAAGGTTCTTTGTGGAATTTTGTCTGTATAGCTTTGCTTTTACCATTTTTCCTAGGGTTCTGTCTGTCCATTTTTTTTTTTTTTTTTTCAGTATAGTTTTTAGCGCTTGTTATCATTGGTGGATTTGTTTTTTGGTTTGGTTGCTCTCTTTCTTCTTTCTTTCTTTTTACATTTTTTTAATAATTTTTTTATTTTAATAACTTTTTAATTTTATTTTATTTTTCTTTCTTTCTTTCTTTTTTACTCCCTTTTATTCTGAACCATGTTGCTGACAGGGTCTTTCGGCTCCAGCTGGGTGTCAGGCATGTGCCTCTAAGGTGGGAGAGCCGAGTTCAGGACAAGGGTCCAACAGACAGATCCCAGGTCCACATAATATCAAATGACAAAAGTTCTCCCAGAGATCTCAATCTCAGTGCCAAGACCCAGCTTCACTCAATAGCCAGCAAGCTTCAGTGCTGGACACCCTATGCCAAACAACTACCTACACAAGGAACACAACCCCACCCATTGGCAGAGAGACTGCCTAAAATCATAATAAGGTCTCAGACACCCCAAAACACACTACCGGTCACAGTCTTGCCAACCAGAAAGACAAGATCCAGCCTCATCCACCAAAACACAGGCAAGAGTCCCCTCCACCAGGAAGCACACACAACCCACTGAAACAAATTTAGCCCCTGGAGGCACACACCAAAAACAACAGGAACTACGAACCTGCAGCCTGAGAAAAGGAGACCCCAAACACAGTAAGTTAAGCAAAATGAGAAGACACACAGTAGATGAATGAGCAAGGTAAAAACACACCAGAGGAAACAAATGAATAGGAAATACACAGTCTACCTGAAAAAGAATTCAGAGTAATGACAGTAAAGATGATCCAAAATCTTGGAAATAGAATGGAGAAAATAAAAGAAACGTTTAAAAAGGACCTAGAAGACCTAAAGAGCAAACAAACAATGATGAACAACAAAATAAATGAAATTAAAAATTCTCTAGAGGGAATCAATAGCAGAAAAACTGAGGCAGAAGAACGGATAAGTCACCTGGAAGATCAACCAGTGGAAATAAATACCACAGAGCAGAATAAAGAAAAAAGAATGAAAAGAATTGAGGACAGTCTCAGAGACATCTGGGACAACATTAAAGGCACCAACATTCAAATTATAGGGTTCCCAGAAGAAGAAGAGAAAAAGAAAGGGACTGAGAAAATATTTGAAGAGATTATAGTCAAAAACTTCCCTAATATGGGAAAGAAAATAGTCAGTCTAGTCCAGGAAGCGCAGAGTCCCATACAGGATAAATCCAAGGAGAAGCACACCAAGACACATATTAACCAAATTATCAAAAATTAAATACAAAGAAAAAATATTAAAAAGAGCAAGGGAAGAACAACAAATAACATACAAGGGAATCCCTATAAGGTTAACAAGTGATCTTTCAGCAGAAACTCTGCAAGCCAGAAGGGAGTGGCAGGAAATATTTAAAGTGATGAAAGGGATAAACCTACAACCAAGATTAGTCTACCCAGCAAGGATCTCATTCACATTCAATGGAGAAATTAAAACCTTTACAGACAAGCAAAAGCTAAGAGAATTCAGCACAACAAAACCAGCTTTGCAACAAATGCTAAAGGAACTTCTCTAGGCAGGAAACAAAAGAGAAGGAAAAGACCTACAATACGAAATACAAAACAATTGAGAAAATGGTAATAGGAACATATATATCAATAATTACCTTAAATGTAAATGGATTAATTGCTCCACCAAAAGATGTAGACTGGCTGAATGGATACAAAAACAATACCCATATATATGCTGTCTACAAGAGACACACTTTAGACCAAGGGACACATACAGCCTGAAAGTGAGGGGATGGAAAAAGATATTCCATGCAAATGGAAATAAAAAGAAAGCTGGAGTAGCAATTCTCATATCAGACAAAATAGGCTTTCAAATAACGACTATTACAAGAGACAAAGAAGGACACTATATAATGATCAAGGGATCAATCCAAGAAGATATAACAGTTGTAAATATTTATGCACCCAACATAGGAGCACCTGAATACATGAGACAAATGCTAAGAGCCATAAAGGGGGAAATAGACATTAACACAATCAGAGTAGGGGACTTTAACACCTCAATTTCACCAATGGGCAGATCATCCAAAATGAAAACAAATAAGGAAACACAAGCTTTAATGATACATTAAACAAGATCGACTTAATTGATATTTATAGGACATTCCATCCAAAACCAATAGAATACATTTTCTTCTCAAGTGCTAGGGGAACAGTCTTCAGGATAGATCATATCTTGGGTCATAAATCAAGCCTTGGTAAATTTGAGAAAAATGAAATCGTATCAAGGATCATTTCCGACCACAACACTATGAGACTAGATATCAATTATAGGAAAAAAATCTGTAAAAAATACAAACACATAGAGGTTAATCAATACACTACTAAATAACCAAGAGATCACTGAAGAAATCAAAGATGAAATCAAAACATACCTAAAAACAAATGACAATGAAACAAGATGACCCAAAACCTATGGGATGCAGCAAAAGCAGTTACAAGAGGGAAGTTTATAGCAATACAATCCTACCTCAAGAAACAAGAAAAATCTCAAATAAACAACCTAACCTTACACCTAAAGCAATAAGAGAAAGAAGAAAATCTAGAAAGTTAGCAGACAGAAAGAATATTAAAGATCAGATCAGAAATAAATGAAAAGGGAATGAAGGAAACAATAGCAAAAATCAATAAAACTACAAGCTGGTTCTTTGAGAAGATGAAAAATTGATAAACCATTAGCCAGACTCATCCAAAAAAGAAGCAAACACTCAGATCAATAGAATTAGAAATGAAAAAGGAGAAGTAACAACTGACACTGCAGAAAAACAAAGGATCATGAGAGATTACTACAAGCAACTCTATGCCAATAAAATGGACAACCTGGAAGAAATGGACAAACTCTTAGAAATGCACAATGTTCCAAGACTGAACCAGGAAGAAATAGAAAATATGAACAGACCAATCACAAGCACTGAAATTGAAACTGTGATTAAAAATATTCCAACAAACAAAAGCCCAGGACCAGAGGCTTCACAGGCAAATTCTATCAAATAGTTAGAGAAGAGCTAACACATATCCTTCTCAAACTCTTCCAAATATAGCAGAGGGAGGAACACTCCCAAACTCATTCTACAGGTCACCATCACCTTGATTCCAAAACCAGACAAAGATGTCACAAAGAAAGAAAACTACATGCCAATATCACTGATGAACATAGATGCAAAAATCCTCAACAAAATACTAGCAAACAGAATCCAACAGCACATTAAAAGGATCATACACCATGATCAAGTGAGGTTTATCCCAGGAACGCAAGGATTCTTCAATCTACGCAAATCAATGAACGTGATACACCATATTAACAAATTAAAGGAGAGAAAGCATATGATCATCTCAATAGATGCAGAGAAAGCTTTTGGCAAAATTCAACACGCATTTATGATAAAAACCCTCAAGAAAGTAAGCATAGAGGGAACTTTCCTCAACATAATAAAGGCTATATATGACAAACCCACTGCCAGCATCGTCCTCAGTGGTGAAAAACTAAAACCATCTTCACTAAGATCAGAAACAAGACAAGGTGGCCCACTCTCCCCTCTATTATTCAACATAGTTTTGGAAGTTTTAGCCACAGCAATCAGAGAAGAAAAAGAAATAAAAGTAATCCAAATTGGGAAAGAAGAAGTAAAGCTGTCACTGTTTGCAGATGACTTGATACTATACATAGAGAATCCTAAAGATGTTACCAGAAAACTACTAGAGCTAATCAATGAATTTGGTAAAGTATCAGGATACAAAACTAATGCACAGAAATCTCTTGCATTCCTATACTGATGATGAAAAATCTGAAAGTGAAATTAAGAAAACACTCCCATTTACCACTGCAACAAAAATAATAAAAATTTATCTAGGAATAAACTTACCTAAGGAGACAAAAGACCTGTATGCAGAAAATTATAAGACACAGATGAAAGAAATTAAAGATGATACAAAGAGATGGAGAGATATACCATGTTCTTGGATTGGAAGAATCAACATTGTGAAAATGACCATACTACCCAATGCAATCTACAAATTCAATGCAATCCTTATCAAACTACCACTGGCATTTTTCACAGAACTAGAACAAAAAATTTCACAATTTGTATGGAAACACAAAAGATCCCAAATAGCCAAAGCAATCTTGAGAAAGAAATACGGAGTTGGAGGAATCAGGGTCCCTGACTTCAGACTATACTACAAAGCTACGGTAATCAAGACAGTATGGTACTGACAAAAAACCCCAGAAACATAGATCAGTGGAACAGGATAGAAACCCAGAGATAAACCCACACACATATGGTCACCTTATCTTTGGTAAAGGAGGCAAGAATATACAGTGGAGAAAAGACAGCCTCTTCAATAAGTGGTGCTGGGAAAACTGGACAGCTACATGTAAAAGAATGAAATTAGTACACTCCCTAAAACCATACACAAAAATAAACTCAAAATGGATTAAAGACCTTAATGTAAGGCGAGACACTATCAAACTCTTAGAGGAAAACATAGGCAGAACACTCTATGATGTAAATCACAGCAAGACCCTTTTTGACCTACCTTGTAGAGAAATGGAAATGAAGACAAAAATAAACAAATCAGACCTAATGAAACTTAAAAGCTTTTGCACAGCAACGGAAACCATAAACAAGATGAAAAGACAACCCTCAGAATGGGAGAAAATATTTGCAAATGAAACAACTAACAAAGGATTTATCTCCAAAATTTGCAAGCAGCTCATGCAGCTCAACACCAAAAAAACAAGCAACCCAATCCAAAAATAGGCAGAAGACCTATATAGACATTTCTCCAAAGAAGACATACAGATTGCCAACTAACACATGAAAGGATGCTCACCATCACTAATCATTAGAGAAATGCAAGTCAAAACTACATTGAACAACCCTCAGAATGGGAGAAAATATTTGCAAATGAAGCAATGGACAAAGGATTAATCTCCAAGATTTACAAGCAGCTCATGCAGCTCAATAACAAAAAAACAAACAACCCAATCCAAAAATGGGCAGAAGACCTAAATAGACATTTCTCCAAAGAAGAGATACAGATTGCCAACAGACACATGAAAGAATGCTCAACATCATTAATCATTAGAGAAATGCAAATCAAAACTACAATGAGGTATCATCTCACACCGGTCAGATTGGCCATCATCAAAAAATCTAGAAACAATAAATGCTGGAGAGGGTGTGGAGAAAAGGGAACACTCTTGCACTGTTGGTGGGAATGTAAATTGATACAGCCACTATGGAGAACAGTATGGAGGTTCCTTAAAAAACTAAAAATAGAACTACCATATGACCCAGCAATTCCACTACTGGGCATATTCCCTGAGAAAACCATAATTCAGAAAGAGTCATGTACCAAAATATTCATTGCAGCTCTGTTTACAATAGCCAGGACATGGAAGCAACCTAGGTGTCCATCATCGGATGAATGGATAAAGAAGATGTGGCACATATATACAATGGAATATTACTCAGCCATAAAAAGAAATGAAATGGAGGTGTTTGTAATGAGGTGGATGGAGTTAGAGTCTGTCATACAGAGTGAAGTAAGTCAGAAAGAGAAAAACAAATACAGTATGCTAACACATATATATGGAATCTAAGGGAAAAAAAAAAAGAGGTCATGAAGAACCTAGTGGCAAGATGGGAATAAAGACACAGACCTACTAGAGAATGGACTTGAGGATATGGGGAGGGGGAGGGGTGAGATGTGACAGGGTGAGAGAGTGTCATGGACATATATACACTACCAAATGTAAAATAGATAACTAGTGGGAAGCAGCCGCATAGCACAGGGAGATCAGCTCGGTGCTTTGTGACCACCTAGAGGGGTGGGATAGGGAGGGTGGGAGGGAGGGAGATGCAAGAGGGAAGAGATATGGCAACATATGTATATGTGTAACTGATTCACTTTGTTGTAAAGCAGAAGCTAGCACACCATTGTAAAGCAATTATACTTCAATAAAGATGTTTAAAAAAAAAAAAAAAACTACATTGAGGTATCACCTCACACCAGTCTGAGTGCTTCCATCAAAAAATCTACAAACAGTAAATGCTGGAGAGGGTGTGGAGAAAAGGGAACCCTCTTGCACTGTTGGTGGGAATGTAAATTGATACAGCCACTATGGAGAACAGTATGGAGGTTCCTTAAAAAACTAAAAATAGAACTACCATACGACCCAGCAATCACACTACTGGACATATACCCTGTGAAAACCATAATTCAAAAAGTGTCATGTATCACAATGTTAATGCAGCCCTATTTACAATAGCCAGGGCATGGAAGCAACCTAAGTGTCCATCAACAGATGAATGGATAAAGAATATGTGGCACATATATACAATGGAATATTACTCAGCCATACAAAGAAACGAAATTGAGTTATTTGTAGTTAGGTGGGTGGACCTAGAGACTGTCGTACAGAGTGAAGTAAGTCAGAAAGAGAAAAACAAATACAATATGCTAACACATATATATGGAATCTAAAAAAAAAAAAAAGATGGTTCTGAAGAACCTAGGAGCAGGACAGGAATAAAGACGCAGATGTAGAGAATGGACTTGAGGACAGAGGAATGGTAAGGGTACACTGGGATGAAGTGAGAGAGTGGCATGGACATATATACACTATCAAATGTAAAAGAGATAGCTAGTGGGAAGCAGCTGCATAGCACAGGGAGATCAGCTTAGTGCTTTGTGACCACCTAGAGGGGTGGGATTGGGAGGACTGGATCGAGATGCAAGAGGGAGGAGATTTGGGGATATATGTATATGTATAGCTGATTCACTTTGTTATAAAGCAGAAACTAACATACCATTGTAAAGCAATTATACTCCAATAAAGATGTTAAAATAAAAAAAAAATACCAATGGCATTCTTTACAGAATTAAAACTAAAAAAATTTTACAATTTGTATGGAAACACAAAAGACCCTGAATAGCCAAAGCAATCTTGAGAAAGAAAGACAGAGCTAGAAAAATCAGGCTCCCTGTCTTCAGACTATACTATAAAGCTACAGTAATCAAGACAGTACGGTACTGACACAAAAACAGAAATATAGATCAATGGAACAGGATAGAAAGCCCAGAGATAAACCCACACACATATGGTCACCTTATGTTTGACAAAGGTGGCAAGAATATACAATGGAGAAAAGAGAGCCTCGTCAGTAGGTGGTGATGGAAAACTGGATAGCTACACGTAAAAGAATGAAATTACAACAGTCCCTAACACCATATGCAAAAATAAACTCAAAATGGATTAAAGACGTAAATGTAAGCTCAGGCAGTATAAAATTCTTAGAGGAAAGCATAGGCAGAACACTCTTTGACATAAATCACAGCAAGATGTTTTTTGATCCACCTCCTAGAGTAATGAGAATAAAAACAAAAATAAACAAATGAGAATGAAACTTAAAAGCTTTTGCACTGACAATGGAAACCATAAGCAAACAAAACAAAAAGACAACGCTCCAAATGCGAGAAAATATTTGCAAAGAAAGCAACTGACAAAGGATTAATCTCCAAAATATGCAAGCAGCTCATGCAGCTCCATATCAAAAGAGCAAACAATCCAATCAAAAAATGGGTAGAAGACCTAGGTTGACCTTTCTCCAAAGAAGACATACAGATGGTCAACAAATACATGAAAAGATGCCTAACATCACTAATATTTAGAGAAAGGCAAATCAAAACCACAATGAGGTATCACCTCACACCGGTTAAAATGACCATCATCAAAACATCTACAAAAATTAAATGCTGGAGAGGGTGTGGAGAAAAGGGAACCCTCCTGCACTGTTGGTGGGAATGTAAATTGATACAGCCACTATGGAGAACATTATGGAGGTTCCTTTAAAAACTAATAATAGAACTAGCATATGACCCAGCAATCTTACTGCTGGGCATATACCCTGAGAAACCATAATTCAAAATATATATGTACCACGATGTTCTTTGCAGCACTATTTACAATATCCAGGACTTGGAAGCAACCTAAATGTCCATCAACAGATGAATGGATAAAGAAGATATGGTGCATGTATACAATGGAGTATTATTCAGCCCTAAAAAGAATGAAACTGAGTTATTTGTAGTGTATTCCTAGAGTCTGTCATACAGAGTGAAGTAAGTCCAAAAGAGAAAATCAAATACCGTATGCTAACACATATATATGGAATCTAAAATAGTGGTACTGATGAACATAGTGGCAGAGCAGAAATAAAGGTGCAGACATTGAGAACAGACTTGAGGACACTGGGGAGGTGGGGGAGGGGACATTGGGATGAAGTGAGAGAGTAGCACTGACATATTTATATATGTCAATGCTAGTGTAAAATGTAAAATGTATGGGTAGTGGGAAGCTGCTGTATAGCACAGGGAGATGAACTTGATGCTTTTTGATGACCTAGAGGGTTGGGATAGGGAGGGTGGGAGGGAGGCTCAAGAAGGAGGGTATATGGGGTTATATGTATACATAACTGATTAACTTTGTTGTACAGCAGTAACTAACACAACATTGTAAAGTAATTATACTCCAATAAAGATGTAAAAAAAAAGAATGACACCAGAATCAGCCATAAAATAAAAATAAAATAAGATGAAAACTGTTTCAATATACAATAAGTATGCAAATTAAAAAAAGAAATAAAGTTGAGATCACCAGTGGCCACACCCTCACTGTAGGAGTGAATAGGAAATAAATCTTAGAGATAAGCATCTTCATATTTCTCATAAAACTTAGCAGTTTGCCTTACACATTATGAATGGTTAATATATTTTTTCAAATAATCATTTTTCTTATTAGAGTTTACAGAAGGCATTTTTCTCTTCTGAATATAGCCATTGAGTATCCTACTGTGCCTGGAAATATGTTCAGGCATGTAATCATGATAAAAGACCTCTTATTGGAATCTGAAGGGGAAAAAAAACCCAAATTAATCCCTCAGAATTCTCCTTATAGAAATTAATCTTGCAAAAAAATTATGATACAGATTTATGTCACTCATTTATTCATTCAGGAATCCAAGAAAGCTAAAGCCAGGAGAATGTGTTTCTCAACATTTTTCACAAAACCATTGTCCTGGAGCAGCTTAACCTTTTCTGAGTGTCAGTCCCACTGAATCTATTAACGATTATGATCTGGATTCTGTGCCACAAAAATCCTGGAAATTGTGGTGTACTTTGTTAATCACTACTCAGTCACCTCAGAATATTTGGGGGTTTCATTTTCTTTTCTTCAGCAAGTGATAATGTTGATATTCCATTCTTTTTTGAAACCTTCTTCTTATTGCAGTAGGGCAATCCTGATTCTAATACCATTTTCAAAATGTTCTCCACCCCACTCTGTCCTCAGTTCTTCCTTTGCCTCTCAAGTGAAGGGATTAATAATTTTACAGTCCTTGTGGACCTTAATCCCAGTTTTATTTATGGTATTTAGCATGATATCATTGCAACACATATTTTTCATTCAATGCATAAATGAAAAAGTACCTTCTATTACCCCTAATATGAGGGGCTTCTGTTAGTTTTTCACCTTTTCGTTGACCTTTGCATCTGACTCCATTATGCAGAAGTCATTTAGCTACGAAACAGTGCAAGTAATGCAACCTATGACACATTCGTCAGAGTTATTGTTGTAAATTGTCAGAATTGTTAGCTGGTTTGTGATTCCCTTTCCACAATAGAGAAGACTCTGGTAGTACACTTTCTACTTTTACATCACCCACTCTTTCTACTTTTACATCACCCACTCAACAGGAAATAGAGACTTAGGACCATGAAACACAAATATATTTACCTGTGTGATGATACTATGAAACTATATTAAGTGAAATATTATGCTGAAGTCAAACTACATATTTTCCTTTTCTTTATCTATCAATTTTGTAATTTGTCATAGAAGGAAATATAATTATTGCTTTTATGAAGTCTGGTTCTCCATTCTCTCCCTATAAAATTGAGTATAAGTGCTCACTGTGTCTTTTACACATGTTTATCACACACTTAAAACAACTTAACTACCTTCTTAATACAGAACAGAATATTCTGTTCAACTAGAAGAAGTACAGAGATATGTGGTTAAAATATGAGTTCCAGATCTATATCGGACTGTTCATAGCCCCATCCCTGACTTATGAGCTTTGCAACCTTGGGCACGATTTCTTCAACTCTCTCCACCTAAATGTCTTCATCTTTGAAATGAAAGTAATAATGCCTATGGCATAGAGCTGTTGTGATAATTAAATGAATTTATTCATGTAAAGAACTTGGCATGGAATAAGAACTCAAAAATATAAGAGAAATAAATACAGTATTGATACTCTTGAAGGCAAGGACAGTATCTGAATTCCTACTGTGTTCTAAGCATCTAGTTTAAGACAGTAATCCACCAGAATTCATCACACCTGAAACTCCTCAATAATAGAGATTTAATGACTCTTTCTTATTCACTAGTCCCCGCACTCCAATTTCTTTCTTACTTTTCTCACTGCTCACTGAGCCCATATTTTATACATAATAGATAAATATGATGCAGAGTGATACTACATGAAGCCAAATCCATATCTGAATCTGGATAACACTAAAATAAGTCAATTTAATAAAGCTACCTAATTTTTATCTGATTTTAGACATAAAATTTTTATAAATTTTGTATATTAGCCCAAACAAAAGTAGTTTACTAAAACATTTACTTTCTTGTTAGATGTTTCGGTGTCACAGTACATGTGTCCAGAATGAAGTCATCATTCAATAGCTAGATGTTTCTGTCTATCCATATGTTTTGGATTCCTTGATTGAACACCTGTTTGGTAACAGAATTCTCCATTTTTTATCTAAATATTTTTGTTACAAAAGGTTCTGTCTTTTGCTGATTGAAATAATTTTATAATAAGACAAAAGTTTATTCCAATTATTCTTCTTAGGCCTTGTTATTCTATCTTGAATTTCTGAAGAGTATTCTTCAGGAAATCGCCTTAATGTTAGTTTGTATAATTTTTTATTTTCATTTCTCCATAGATGAGAAAATTCTTGAATTTTTTATAACTTATAGTTTAGCTATAAAAGACTCAGCTGAGTTCTACTGGAGCATTCAAAGGTATAGCTATGATCCCAGGCTGGTTGACATTTAATTTACTCTTTCCTTACTTTTCTTCCAGCCTGGAAATTCAATTTAATCACAACTAAAACATGTTTTCCTCAGATTTTGTTGGAGAATTTAAAAGCACTTTTTGTTTCCATTCTTGGTGCCACCAGGCAGCAAATGTCAATAGGAATCTGATTGATGATTCTCACTTACCAGCTAGCCAGAGAATGGAAAGCTTGATGCCCCGAGCCAGCTAGAAATGAGTAGTTCTATCAGATCACTTTCTCAACACTTAAACCATGCTAAAATCCTAATGCATTTCTGAGCCCATTAGTTTTATGAAATTACTTAGAGTGGCCTACTTGCTTTCTGAATAGACAGGTTAACTTCCATGAATAACTCAGCTCATTTGAAATGGCTGTTCAAATTTTCTAAACTGCCACATAACATCCTTATCTGAAATACTTTCCTATAAATTCTGTTGTGCTGGATACAGCATTATTCATTGAGTTTCTCTCTTTCTCTCTGTGTCTTTTGAGATAATCACATCATTAGGGCATTATAAGGGAAGAGATGTATCCAAGCTCCTATAATCCCCAGGAGTGTGATTTCCTTGTGGTAATTATACCCTCCTTCCAAGATGTTTTATACTATTATTATGATGCCTTATTGATCAAATATGACAGAGATATCTGATAATGTAATTACATCATCTTATCATGCTTTAATAAATAATATAGGAAAGATGACTTCTGCAGTGAGCTTGTCTAATGAGGCCAAGCATAAGGGAAAGTATCTGTAATATAGCTAATGTTAATTTGAAGAGCTTAAGTAACAGAAACATTAAAATCAGATATTTTGCTGTGAATGATTAAACAAAACAGGGTATATCAAATAAGGCAGGGTATATCCAAGTACAGCTCCCTGTTCAGCCACTTGAAGAACAGTTTGCCCATTCATATGTGAACATTTTGGCAGTTAAGTGTCTTTCGAGGCATGAACATATACCTGAGATTTGTTGTTTCTCTGTTTCTGGACTTGTCCTTACCCTTGTATCTAACATAGTTGTTATAAAGGTGAATAAATATGTGTTTGAAACATTGGCTATTATTAAAAATGAGCTTCTTATGGTCATTTATTTAGTAACATCTAATGATTATTTCTCTCACTCACTTTCTTGAAGATTCCCAGCTTTTCCCTTTAGCTTTTTATATTTTAAAGGACTGTATTAATCAGTGATTGACAGACCATCCTGATTATAATTAAAACCCATCATTTTATACATGCAGAGCTCCTTCTTTTAATGGTATAGTGATATGCTTATTACCTAATTAAGGAATATTCTTCAGACTACAGCCATGATGGTGACTCTTATTAAGCAAAGAATAATCTAATCAACCTTGAACTGTCTACTCAAAGAAACAAAAAGAGTACCTGGATCAGAAATTTCATGGGACATAGTACAAGAAATGAGTTTGGCAATATAGGATGCTGTGCTCTCCAAATTGAGGACAGTGTCTGCCACAAAATCAGTATTCAAAGTATGTGGAATAAATGGATGAATTAATGGAGGAACCAAGCCAGTTAGAAAATTTGAGGAAACTAAATAGTAAACCATTTGGGAAAAGATTAAATGAATTAATTCACTAAAACACAGACATAGTAAATGTTTAAAAATGTTAGATGGTATTATTATTCAATTATTATTTAATTGTTAAGTTCATAATATTGTAATTGACTAAGCATATTCCTAGTAGAAAAAACAGAGGAAATCCAAATTTATTCCAAAACGGAGTTGCAAGGGAGAGAGAAAAGAAAGAAAGAAAGAAAAAAAAAAAAAAAGATGGAGTCAGCTACCATATAAGAAAGAATATCCATAAACAGTTCTGTCAGTCTAGATTTTAGAGATGAAAATATTGAGCCCTCTCTTCTCCTATGTGGCCCAAGACAGAATACTGTCATTGATTATCTACTATGTAACAGGCTTAGTGCTAGACCTTGATTTATACAAAAAACAATAAAACATAATGCCTATTTTCTCAATGTGTTTTCAACCCAGTGGTGATATAGAAAGTAAAGTTGGAAGATAACTTCTAAATGAGCAGTGCATTAGTTTTCTATTGCTGCTATAACAAATTACTACAAGCATAGTGGCTTAAAACAACATAAATTTATTATCTTACAATTCTAGAGGTCAGAAATACAACACAGATCTCACTGGGTTCAAATCAAGATGTAGGCAGGGCTGAAGAGAATATATTTCTTTGCCTTTTCCAGCTTCTAGAGAGTCTTTGTGCCTTTCTTCCATCTTCAAAGTCAGCAATGGTGGGATCTTCTCCTATGACATCACCCTGGCTTTCTCTTCTACTTAATTTTTCTGCTTTTAAAGACTCTTGTGATGACATTTTGTGAATCTGGATAATCCAAAATAATCTCCCTATTTTAAAGTCAGCAGATTAGTAAACTTAATTCCATCTACAAGTTTAATTCCTCTCTGTTAAGTAATGTAACATATTCACAGGTTCTGGCAATTAGGATGTGGACATTTGTGTGTGTATGTGTGGGGGGGGGGCAGTTATTCTGACTACCACAAGCAGAATCTCAGTATTTATTTTAAATTAGATAATGGACTTTGGACTTTGTTTTCACATCAGCTAATCTTGAACAAACAAAGAGGAAATTAACATTCAAAGTATTGTCCTGTTCGGTCATTATTATGGGATATTTTGAAAGATACCTATACCTACAGAACGAGTATGGTAGGTGGATTCCCCTTGGATTGATAATGGAAATATATTTCCAGAAGTCTGAGGAAATATAGGAACACTCCAATGGAAACAGTCAGAATAAGAAATTGGAAAAATACTCTAGCCATAAACAAAATAAACACATAAAACAAACAAAATTAAAAAGGGAAAATTTTGTCTTATTTTAGTTGTAAATTTGCTCCTGTGTAATAATGGAAAGACTATTGTCAAAAGTGACTTGTACCCAAATGTTTTCCCAGAAGTAAGAAATCCCAACGACCTCTTTGGGTTAAGGCCTTGTGGCTCCAGGAGTTTCTCACTAACATAAAAAAGAAAATATAATGTATAATTGTTGCCAACAATTAATGCAACCCAAGGAAATATTTTAATGAAAGCTAAACAATATATAAGGTTGTATCTGCCAGGGTTCAACCAGAGAAACAAAAAGAGTAGGAGATACACATTAAGTGATTTGTTGCAATGAATTGGCTAGGATATCTAAAATTCATAGGACAAGGCCATCAGGAAAAGAAGATTTGCACACTTGGGTATAAGCTGAAGTCCACTCAACTCTGCTCTTAAGGCTTTTCAACTGATTGAATCATTCTGATCAGGTTATCAATCTCCAATGGCTTTAATCATATATACAAGATACATTAACTGCAACACCTGAATTAGTGTTTGATTGATTAACTAGGTATTGTAGCCTACCCAGATTGACACATAAAACTAACCATCTAAATTTACAAACTGGTATGTATATATGTCTCCTTAAACCATACTTAATCTCCTAATAAAGACAACAAATTAATTCTTCCACCTAACATGAAACAACTATCCTGCATACAACCAATACATGCTAAATCTTTCCCCTGAAGAGGATGCAAAATCCTTGGATGATGCTCACTCTTGTTCTTTATATTCTATAACTTAAATACTGTGTTATAAAATTAACTATTATTAAAACGACTTAGCTGGCAAAGGCATAAGAGAGGGAAGAACACAAAGTATTTTATTTATTATACTATTATATACTATTATTATTATACTATTATATACTATATATAGTATGCATTATTATTATAATACATTGTATATTATATATACAGACATATTCATAACTATCACAGTTCTCATTTCTGTAACTGGTCATGTGGTCTTAATTGGTATTTTAAACTATTTCTTCCACTACCTATTCTATATTCCCTTTGCATTCAGCAAGTGCCTCAGCTGGTGGTGGTTCTTTGTGACCCAAACCTATATTCCCAAAAGGTATAAGCCATGAGCAGTAATGCCTGAATTGGGTTGTTGTATTGACTTTTAATCACAGGATATAGTTAGTACTAAAAAATGCTTTAAGGAATTGCCTGTATTCCAGACATACTCTTTCTTACCTCCATTTTATAGCAGAAAACAAATTTCCCCTTGGTTGTCAGTGTCAGTCACCCCAGCCAATCCATAACCACAAATTTTGTCTGTTGATTAAGAGAAAAGGAAAGTCCAAAGTGATTGGATGGCAGTCTTAACTTCCAGTTCAAGGGAATGATTAATGTGTCTCCAAGAAGCATTCTTTCATTTGGAGTTAAGCTCTCCAGACCAGTGAAGAATAGGGTCATGCTATCGGAAAGCAAAATTCTTGCTAGTGGATCACTAAAGTAAAAGTGAATGAAGTTACTCTTATTTCTACCCCTCGATTCGTGAACCTGTGAATCTTGGTAGAAACAGCACCATATGTTAGACCATGATTTAGAGCACATAAAGCATGCTGGAATATATTGCATCAGCCCTGCAAGTTATTACAACATAGCTAGCACTGTAACTGGGTCTTCTGAAAGCCATTTCACCATTCAATCCAGCTGCTTCAGAATGGTGAAAAACATAGTAAGACCTGTGAATTCCACCAGTATGGGCCCATTGTCACAATTTATTTCCTATGAAGTGAGTTCCATGATCAGAAACAATGCTGTGGATGAGGCACTCTATAAGTCTATAGATAGTAGTTTTGGAAGAAGTATTGCATATACAGAAGACAAATTTATATCCAAAGTATCTATTCCAGTAAGAGAAAAGCACTGCCTCTTCCACAAAGAAAGCATTCCAATTCAATCAATCTGCCATCAACTAAGTGGCAGATAACCCCGTGAAATAGTGCCATACCAGGGACTTTGTTTGGTGCCTGCTGCCGGCAGTTTGGATTCTCAGCAATTGCTGTAGCCAGGCCAGTATGGGTGAGTGGAAGTGGATGTTGCTGAGACCGTGCATAACCTCCATCTACCACTGTGGTCACTTTGTTTATGACCCCAATGGACAGTGAGAAGTGGCTAGAGAAAGAAGCGTATTGGTATCCTCAGAATGGGATATTCTATCCACTTCATTATTAAAATCATCTGCTGCTATGACCACCCTTTCATGAGCATTCACATGCGGCAGAAATATCTTCACATTCTTTGCTCATTCATAGAGGTCTATCCACACACCTCTTCCCAAGACCTCCTTCTCAATAATTTATCAATTGTGTTTTTTCAAGTCCCTCACCATTCAACCAAATCATTGGCCACAGCACATGTGGCTAATTGTATAGACTCATATCTCTGGTCGTGTCTTCTTCCAGGAAAAATAAGTCAACAGGGGCACTACTGGAAAAATCTATTAACTGGGAGGATTTTCCTTTACCAGTGTCCTTCAGGGATGTCTCAGAAAGTGGCTCTAGTTATGCAGCTGTCCACTTTTAGGTGGTGCCTGAAAATCATGCAGAACTATCTATAAACTAGAACCAAGTTTTCTATTTTTCCATTAGCTGGTCATAAGGAACTTTCCATATGGTCATAGGTATGGGTTTAGAGAGAGAAGATAATGTAGCAGGAGTAGGGGTCATGGGCATTTGGGTTATTTCTTCATGCAATTTACTTATGCCTTTAAGTCCTGCTCAAGTTCACTTCATTTACACCATTTCTATTTGATGGTGGAATGCTTCTGTGCATGCCCATCTTTATGGCTTAGTGGATCAGACAACATGTAGTTCATGATGGACAGCTCAGGTCACATGGTAACTTGGTGGTCCATGGTTAAGTCTCCAGTCTCTACTAAGCCCTAGAAGTAAGTCAAAAGCTATTTCTCTAAAAAGAGTACTTATCTACCTACAACATTAGAATTTTGCTCTAAAATTCTAAATGCCTGAGGTATGATTCATCTCTAAGGGCCTGCAAGGGCTCCAAACAGCATCCCTATTTACCACTGACACTTAGAGCACCATTGAATCCACTGGATTATATGACCCAAATGGCAGAGACATTTTTTCAGAAGCTGAACTTGTAGAGCCTTTTCTTATTCTGGATATATTCAGAACTTGCTGTTTTTCAAATCACTAGGTAAATGGACCAGAGTAGCCCACCCAAAATCCAAAGTTACCTCACAAATCTAGAGTCCTAGTAAGTTATGTACCTCTCTTTTTGGAGGTTGAAGTAGGTCCTTCTAATCAGAATAGCTCTTATTCCACAGGTCAGGCATCCTATGTGGAAATTCTGCCAGTTGTTGTGTATATAAATATTCCAATTATGCATTTGAGTTGTGGGTTATTAGCCACAGGATACATTTCGGGACCAATGGTTCTACTGTGAGATGGACCTGAGCTAAAATTCCATTGATAACTTGACCTCCAGCAGCCTACTCTGACTGATAGACCACAGTGACATTTTGGGTAGTTAGAAATCAGTGTCAATTCAGAGCCAATATCCAGTAATCCCTGGAAGTGTGATTATTTACCTTTACCCAAAATATAATCACTCTGGTAAATGGCTGTAAACCCCTTTGGGGAAAGTGAGAATAAGATTAACATTATACATTTTGTTCAGTGTAGCAGGTCCTTCCTTGAGGGAACCTGGCCTCTCTTTCCTTCTAGTTGTTTTGGTTGTGTAAACTGGCTCAAGTCTGAGAATTGATTGAGGGGCAGTGACTTTCTGCTTTGGTGATTTAAGTTCATGACCTGGAACTTTTCTTCTTATTTAGATCAGATAAGAATAAATTGTCCATCTATTTCTTTTCTAGGGACAACATGATCAACTAGTCAATGCCATAGATTTCTGCAAGTCTGACTATTCCGATTACTGCTTTGACTCTGAAGTTCATTACAATAGCCACATCTACTTTGTCTTGGAAAATTATGTGTTAACTACTGGGTCCCTGTCACTCTGGGATTCAATTATCTCCATTTTATTTAGGGACCACAATTAGATGGTAAAATTCCCACTGTAATTTCCAACCTACACAAAAATGCACTCACAGAGATCTTCAAGGATGTGGGGCTCCCTTCACAAATTTATTTTTCATAGTGGTGAAAGGCATGTCCTGTGGACCTTCCCAGGGTAGATAAACAGTTCTTCCATGAAAACTCTGCTTTAACATTCCAATGTCCCTAAACATTTGGATACCTTCCTCTGTAGCATAACAAGGAACTTCTGGCATTTCAACTTCGTTTAGTGTAGGTCACCTTCAGGTGCATATTTTAACCAACTAAACTGATAGAGCTCTTTTTAACCATTAAAATAAAACATTGAATCCAGAATCTCTGCTTATGCCCATATTAAAAAATTTAATAAGATCCAATTTGAAGTTCCTTCTACCATTATCCCACACCCTTAATATACATTTCCACATATATTTCTGTCTGTATATATTAGAACAGCCATGCAGTTCTTTTGGCATATAGTGTACTTCATTGTGGATCATGCTTTGTAACAAACTATGGGGCCTCTGGGGCTTGAGTCTAGATATGGACCTAGAAGCAAATGTCAGGATGACTTGGGCAAAATCAACAGTGTCTTACAAGGCAACTATCCCAGGGGAGGCCATTATACGTTCTTCAGGCAAAGGAGGGTTAACCTCCTCAGGCAGGAATAAAAGGACTGCATCAATGGGCAGAGAAAACTAGTCAAAATATAGGGGTTCAATATTCCTAGCTTCATTGAAATATCCTTACACATCCCCATTCCAATGATCAGGACCCCATTATTCCACAATAATTTCCTTGTTTTAAGAGAAGATACCCTGATAAGTTGGGGATTCAATTTGAACTGTAATTCAGCCACTCACAGTATGAGACTCTGGGTTTGGTTTTCAGAAATCCCAGCCATGTAGCTACAAGAGGAAATAATTTTGGGTTTTTTTTTTTTTTTTTTTGAGCAGATATAGAAGTTTCTAGGTCACTTATGAGGAGCTTGAACTGGGAGTCTAAAGCCTGAGTTCATTCTCTTCTTTTCTCCATTTTCTCCAGCACAGTTAGGAGCAATCACCCAATCCCATTATACTCCTTAGTATGACTAAAGTATTTTAAAGTAGTGAGTACATGTTTACTCAGAGCCTTGCCTTCTACAGGTATTTGATTAAGAGAGTCATGATTTTACCTTTTCCTGAGAATGAACTTTTAACAGTTTTCCAGTACGAGGATTGCACTGAGATGTCCAATGGTTTTATTTACCAGAGCCAGATAAACTTTGTTGCCTGCAAAGTGCAATTCATGAATTATTTAAGTCCAGGTGCATCTTTCTTGACTCCCCAAGATGAAATCAAAGTGACGAGAGAATTTTACTTTCTCTGTTTCTAATTTTAATCTTGCTCTCTACTAGGTTTGTTTTAATTTGTTATTAGTTTGTTTACAGCTGATAAGTTATTCTCCAGTGAGTCTTATGGTCTGACCATTTGGTGATATCTGTAAATGGGTTAATGGTTTATAGAAATCTTGTATCTGGGTGAAAGATGTCAGATAATCTGTTAGTCTTTTCTGTTTATATGTCTATTTTAAATCAAATCAAGTAAGAATTCCTACCCAAGGGGAAGAGATTAGCTCTTTGATACAGAGTGCTGAGTTCTGTAATTTGTGTTTACTCTTGACTGGCCCATGGCTGAAATCTTAGAATTAAAGATATAAGCTTTCTCTATTAGTGTCTGTATGTCTGTTTATGTTTCTGTAATTCAGAAAGGCCTTTGTGTGTATAATAGATTTCTACTTTTATATGGTATTAATTATGAAGTTTATAGAGCTTCTTTAAGGAATTCGATTCTGATTGTCTTAGAGAGATAAATATAAGTGCTTATATACATTGAATATTCATATATTTCCCCTCCAAAAAAGAAATTGACCTTCTAATACTTTTAATGTGCTAGATTTTTTAAGTATTCTGATGAAAATTAACTCAAAAATGTTTTAAGAATTCAAATTCACATAATTTAGGTAAATATTTGGCAAATGAAACTAGTTTAGTAAAAATGTATATTTTCATCATTAACTGTAATAAAATCCTGTATTTATTCTGTTGAGTATTTTCTTCCTAAACTTACACAGGTTTACTAATCAAATAGTTAACAGTACTTCTACTTAATGTTTAAGATTATAAAAAGAATTAAATTTATGTTTAACCAAATTGATTAATTATTCTGGTAAAATTTCAATCTCCACAGTAATTATGTTTTTGGCATGTTTGCTTGAGGATAATATCCAAGACCATTAAGTAACTTAAAACTTTCATGGATATTAAATGAGTTAATTAAGAGATATTCATTAAATATGGAGATAATTTTTAAGATAAAATACTGAAACATTGATTACTAAGCAATAAGTTTAAATTCATAAGCTTTTGCTTTGTATTTTCACATAATATAGTCAGACTATATCTCTGAGTCTCTTAATTAATGTTTATTTTTGCTACTTTGAGAAGCTGTATAAAGTATGACTGAAAGTTGTGTTGTGTGTACCCATGAGCACTGCTGGGCTACCAGAATGTTGGTGTGTGACATTCATGGTTGTCCATAGTTTTCTCTATAACATAGGGATTACTTTGGATAATAGTTTCTTCTTAGGAGTAATAGTTTTGGAGAAAAACAATTGTGTGTACTTCTGTTTTCAAGGAAAGAGTAGTTTTGCTCTAAAGGAGGAGACATTTTGTTTTGTTCTGTTTGCTGTTGTTGTTGCTGTGTTTAGTTTCCAAACACCTCTATGCTATTTAAACTTATTGAGGACCCAGAGAGTTTTTGTGGGTTGTAGCTATTGATTTGTACCATATTGGAAATTGAAACAGAGTTTTAAAAATATTTATTTATTGGTTCATTTGAAAATAAGCAAGATGAATGCACTGCATGTTAACAACTTAATAATAATATGAAATTAGTTTTAATATTTCAAACCCTGCAACTGATCCTAAGGTAAAGTGTTTCTTTGTTCCAGAATATGAAGGGGCATAATGAAGTAAAAAAACATTTAAGTACATTTTATTTACCATGGTTCATAATACCTGAGTCTGAAAGACTATGACATGTGTTAAAATCTTGGCAAAGTGTCTCAATTTTGATAGGCTTTTTGTTGTTGTTATTGTTGTTGTTGCTTGTTTATTATCAAATGCTTCCACCTCCATGTAAAAAAGGTTTTTTTTTTTTTTTGCATTGTATGTAATCTGTCTAGATAACAGATTCAATGTCCTACCAGAATAATCTTCTATAATTTTCTTTCTGTTTACTATATCTCAGATTATTTAAGAAAACAAAGTTTTCTTACTTGAAAAAAAGCTAAGTTCCTTTACAATCATGTTTTCTTCCATGTTTATTTTTTAATATTTTGTTGTCAATTGGAAATGTGACAACTATTGTTTCTCAGGCATTCTTTATCTGAGCTCTATCTTAGGTGTTAAAATCTTCTGACAGTTTTGATTTTTTGCCTCCCCAAAATGGCATCCTAAATGTAAAGTGAAATAAGTAAAATAAGCTTTTAGGATATCTTTTGCACCTAGAAGTGTCTACTAGATTTGCCAAAGAGCCCCTGGAAAGTCACATAGATATATATTTTTTCACCTCATAAAACCAGAGGTATTAGAAATAATTAGGTTTACTTGGTATGTTACTATTAATGAATTGCTTGGGAAGAGTTGTCATATTAGAAGAAATACTTAGCTTTCCCTAGGTTAAATTTGTAATGGTAAAATGTTATTAATATAAATACTTCAGAAATTTTACGATATATGGGAAATTCCTAAATAATTGTCAATGAGAAAAAAATGGGGCTGGAGGAATCAGGCTCCCTCACTTAAGACTATACTACATAGTTACAGTTTTCAAAACAGTATGGTACTGGCACGAAAACAGAAATATGGCTCAATGGAACAGGATAGAATGCAGAGATAAACCCAAGCATCTATGGTCACCTAATCTATGACAAAGGAGGCAAGAATATACAATGGAGAAAAGACAGTCTCTTCAATAAGTGGTGCTGGGAAAACTGGACAGCTACATGTAAAAGAATGAAATTAGAACACTCCCAAACACCATACACAAAAATAAACTCAAAATGGATTAAAGACCTAAATGTAAGGCTGGATACTATAAAACTCTTAGAGGAAAACATAGGCAGAACACTCTTTGACATAAATTGCACCAAGATCTTTTTTGATCCACCTCCTAGACTAATGAAAATAAAAACAAAAATAAGCAAATGAGACCTAATGAAACTTAAAAGATTTTGCACAACAAAGGAAACCATAAACAAACACCAAAAAGACAACCTTCAGAATGGGAGAAAATATTTGCAAAAGAATCAACAGACAAAGGATTAATCTCCAAAATATACAAACAGCTCATGCGGCTCAATATATAAAAAACAAAACCAAACCAAAAACAACCCAATCAAAAAATGACTGGATGATCTAAGTAGACATTTTTCCTAAGAAGACATACAAATGGCTAAAAAGCACATGAAAAGATGCTTAACCTCACTAATTATTAGAGAAATGCAAATCAAAACTACAATGAAGTATCACCTCACACTGGTCAGAATAAAAAAAAATCATCAAAAAATCTACAAACAATAAATGCTGAAAAGGGTGTGGAGAAAAGGGAACCTTCCTAAACTGTTGGCAAGAATGTACATTGCTACAGCCACTATGGAGAACAGTATGGAGGTTCCTGAAAAACTAAAAATAGAGCTACCACATGATCCAGCAATCCCACACCTGTGCACATATCTGGAGAAAACCATAATTCAAAAAGATACATGCACCCAAATGTTTATTCCAGCACTATTTACAGTAGCCAGGACATGGAAGCAAACTAAATGTCCAACAACAGAGGAATGGATAAAGGAGGTGTGGTGCATATATACAATGGAATATTACTCAGCCATAAAAAAATGAAATAATGCCATTTGCAGCAACACGGATGGACCTAGAGATTGTCATACTGAGTGAAGTAAGTCAGACAGAGAAACACAAATATCATATATCACTTATATGTGGAATCTAAAAAAAAAAAAAGGTACAAATGAACTTATCTACAAAACGGAAATAGAGTTACAGATATAGAAAACAAACTTATGGTTACTAGGGGATAAGGGGGAGAGGGATAAATTGGGAGATTGACATATACACACTACTATATATAGAATAGATGACTAATAAGGACATACTGTATAGCACAGGGAACTGTACTCAGTACTCTGTAATGACCTATATGGGATAAGAGTCTAAAAAAGAGTGGATACATATGTGGGTATAACCTATTCACTTTGCTCTACACCTGAAACTAACACAACATTGTAAATCAACTATTCTTCAATAAAATTTTTTTAAAAAAATGCCTTCACTTTCCCTGACAAGTTTCCAATTATCAGAATTCTGCTGCTGTGTTGCATAATATTAGACAAAATTGGTATGTTATTAGTCATAATTTCAGTTGCTTTTTAACATGTTAATTTGGTTGCATCTTTATTTCTTCAATTTTAATCCAATATATTTCAGGCAGTGATTTTCATTCACACCACTTACCTATGAGTTTTATTAATATATTGTGAAATAATAAGAAATATATATGTGTGTGTGTGTGTGTGTTTGACCCCAGTTCCTGACAGCCCTTGTAATTTCCTGAGGAATAGGAGTGTCTGACATAGAATTGCTAAATCCCTTGGAATTTCCTGGGTGATAGGAGTATCTTTTGATCTAATTAGGCAACTGGGATGAGGGGCTCTTGGATGGGGGCTGGTCATTAGACAGACAAGACACAATTAAAAGCTTGGAACTTTTAGCCACACACCCCCGTTCTCTGGAGAGAGGAGAGGGACTGGAAATGGAGTTAATAATCAATCCTGCCTATGAGATAAAGTCTCCATAAAAATCTCCAAAATATGGAGTTTAGGGATCTTCCAGGTCCCTGAACACATGGAGGTCCTGAGATGATAGCACACCTGGAGAGAGCATGGAAGTTCCATGCCCCTTCCGCATACCTTACCCTATATGTCTCTTCATCAGACTATTCATCTGTGTACTTTTATACCTTCTATAGTAAACTAGTAAAAGTAAGTGTTTCCCTAAGTTCTGTGAGCCATTCTAGCAAATTATTGAGCCTAAAAAGGGGTCATGGAAATCCTGGTTTCTATCTGGATTCTGATAGGTCAGAAGTATAGGTGACAATCTGGGACTTGACAATAGTTGTCTAAAATGGGAGTAGTCTTGTGTAACTGAGCCCTTAACTTATAGAATGTGACACTAATTCCAAGCAGATAGTGTTGGAATTGTATTGGATTGTATGACATGCAGCTGGTGTCAGAGAATTTCTTGATGTGTGGAAAACACACACATTTAGTGTCAGAAGTGAAGTATAGTGTAAAGTAAAGGAAAACACTTTTTTTCTAGAAGAAATAGCTGTTTAGAAACCACTCCATACTTACTGAATTTCTTTACTTAATAATTTTTATCTATTCTAGATATGCTCTTACTATATGCTTGGTATATTGATGGTATATTATATCAGGATTATTACATGTTATAAGATTTTTTCTCTGAAATGTATATATTTCATCCATTTTTATAAATTAGATATAATGTTTGCTCTATTCTTTGAATGGGGTTAATCATTGTGTGTATAATAATTCTATATAAGACTTTTTAAAAGAATTATGAAATATATTTATTGACAGGAAAGAATATCCATGATATGCCATTAAGTGAAAAACAACATAAACGTAGAACACAATCTAGAAAGTTATGGACTACTTTGTATCAATAGTAGATTGCAGATTTATTTAATTACTCTTTATTCAGTGATTTTTTTTTTATTTTTTAAATTTTTATTTTATATGGGAGTATAGTTGATTAAAATGCTGTTTCAGGTGTACAGCAAAGTGAATTGGAAGAATTAGTGTTGTCAAAATGACTATACTACCCAAGGCAATCTACAGATTCAATGCAATCCCTATCAAATTACCAATGGCATTTTTCACAGAACTAGAACAAAAAAATCTCAAAATGTGTATGGAGACACAAAAGACACAAAAGAGCCAAAGTGATCTTGAGAAAGAAAAATGGAGCTGGAGGAATCAGGCTCCCTCACTTAAGACTATATTACAAAGCTACAGTCATCAAAACAGTATGGTGCTGGCACAAAAACAGGAATATAAATCAATGGAATAGGATAGAAAGCCTAGAAATAAACCCATGCACCTATGGTCAATTCATCTACAACAAAGGAGGCAAGACTATATGATGGAAAAAAAGACAGTCTCTTCAATAAATGGTGCTGGGAAAACTGGACAGCTACATATAAAAAAAATAAAATTAGAACATTCTTTAACACCATATATAAAAATAAACTCTAAATGGATTAAAGACCTAAATATAAGACTGGATACTACAAAACTCTTAGAGGAAAACATCGGGAGAACACTCTTTGGCATAAACCACAGCAACATCTTTTTCAATCTGTCCCCTAGAGTAATGGAAATAAAAACAAAAATAAAAATGTGTAGGACTCTTTTTTTGAATTGACTTTTTAATTTTGTTTTGCATT
Source organism: Eubalaena glacialis (assembly GCF_028564815.1). Lineage (NCBI taxonomy): Eukaryota > Metazoa > Chordata > Mammalia > Artiodactyla > Balaenidae > Eubalaena > Eubalaena glacialis. The sequence goes on from NC_083730.1 coordinate 30,782,193, forward strand.
CTATAGAAACAAAGTCCCTTGTCAGTTGCCTTATTCTTGTAATGAACTCACATGAGATCTTTCATGTTAGAAAATAATCAGCAATAAATTGACCACAGCATTTAGAGTTTTTTGTTGTCTACAGATTACCTTTTGTTAGTTTTACTCTGATGCTTCCTGAAAGCTTTTGCAATGTGTTACAGGTAGATTGCTTTATCTTCAGCCAAGAAAGTGTCCCAGATCCCAGGTCCCATGGAAAAGGACTACAAAAGGTACATTTTTTTTTACAATTTTTAAAAATTAATTAATTAATTTTTATTTTTGGCTGTGTTGGGTCTTCATTGCTGCACACGGGCTTTCTCTAGTTGCGGTGAGCGAGATCTACTCTTCATTGTGGTGCGTGGGCTTCTCATTGCAGTGGCTTCCTTTGTTGTGGAGCACGGGCTCTAGGTACGTGGGTTTCAATAGTTGTGTCATGCAGGCTCAGTAGTTGTGGCTCAGGGGCTCTAGAATTCAGGCTCAGTAGTTGTGGTGCACAGACTTAGTTGCTCCATGGCATGTGGGATCTTCTCGCACCAGGGCTCGAACCTGTGTCCCCTGCATTGGCAGGCAGATTCTTAACCACTACGCCACCAGGGAAGTCCTAAAAGGTACATTTGAATACAGTCTTCTGATGGCATCACTTTAACAACTTTGAGACCACGATATGAGTCACTGATAGCAAACTGAATCAGGATTTCCAGAACTCTACTGGAGAAGATGAGTTCATGAGATTGCTGACCCAAGAGTCAGGTGAACAAAACTTAATTACATAGAACTAAATGAACTGATGAGGCATAATTGTAATTTTGTTTATAATAGTGGTGATACTATTTTAATGTTCTATTTTCTAGATATATAAGGAAGCCCTTTCTCTTTCTTCTTAAGCTACCTGTAACTCATTACAAGTTAGAAGACTCTACTTTGTAAACTAAAATGAAGCATTCATAAGTGATATCTTATTCTCCCTTATTCTCATCTTAATTCAGAAACTCCTACTGATTATTTCAATTTTCATGGGAATGTAGTTTTTTGCATGGGTTCAATAATATCTGTCCTTCTTTTCATTAGGACCTAATTGGAAACATTGACTGCAATGAAAGCCTTGCCACTGATGCCATATTTGAGAAACATGCTCATTTAATACTTTTAAGGAACTAAGGTTTACTTTATGGACTCAATGCTTACAAAGTTCTCATAGGAAAACTGACCTGGTGCCTGGCTTACAGGGTCCTCAGCCTACAGGTGAGTAAGGAGTGTCTCCTCCTGGCAGGCATAGGAAACTTAGATTATTGAGGACCTCAAGAAGAGAGAAATTTACCCAAATTAATAAGGAAAGTCAGTGAAATCTTACAGCGAATATTTGCCTTCATTTCCTAGTCTCAAGTGGCTTTTAAATGTTCAACCTGATATTCCTTATGAAAAGTTTCAGCAAAGCAAATTTAAGAAAGCTCATATGACAAACTAACACTCTTGTTGCACTTATGTAAATAATAGGCCAAATCTAATGAGATCAGTTTTAATTTTGTGATCAAGAATAATAGTTTTTTGAAAATTGATTTTGATCAAAAAGGGGAGATTTTAGGGAAAATATTTGTGTTTTGTCAAGATTTTAGCTAAGCTACTCCATAGTACTGCTGCCACAGCATCCATTTTGTTTGGCCTAGTGGCCTATGGGGACCTTAAACTGACACTAGCCCTAATGTAAGAGCACACTCTAGAAAACAGCCTGGAGAGTCACAAGCAAATGTAAATTCCTAATATGACTTCCCCAACAGCCCCTGTGATCAACAGTTTCCCCTACCTCACCAGGTCTTTCCCTTGTATACCCCTTAAATAAGACCCTTATGTAATTTACCAAAACCCAACTGTCTTTGGTTTGAATTGACTGATCTTAGCTTGGGAACCTCAAAGCACTTTACACACAGACCCTAATAAAGGCATGTTTCTCTCTCTCTGCCTGTACCCTACCTTAACCTCCCCATGTGACCCCTTGGTATGCTGTGTACATCCTCCAGGACCTGTGGGATTAGAACATGTCCTCAAACCATATACAAAGATAAACTCAAAATGGATTAAAGATCTAAATGTAAAACCTGAAACCATAAAAATCCTAGAAGAGAACATAGGCAGAACATTCTTTGACATAAACCACAGCAATGTTTTTTTGGATCTGTTTTATAAAGTAAAAGAAATAAAAGAAAAATAAACAAATGAGACCTAATTAAACTTAAAAGCTTTTGCTCATCAAAGGAAACCATCAACAAAATGAAAAGACAACCTACAAAATAGGAGAAAATATTTGCAAATGATATGAAAAATAAGGGGTTAGTATCCAAAATATATAAACAGCTCATATAACTCAATATCAAAAAACAAAAAATCCAATCAAAAAATGGGCAGAAGACCTGAATAGACATTTTTCCAAAGAAGATACACAGATGGCTAACAAGCACACGAAAAGATGCTCAACATCACTAATTGTTAGAGAAATGCAAATCAAAATGATAATGAGATATCGCCTCACACCTGTCAGAGTGACTATCATCAAAAAGCCTACAAATAACAAATGTTGGAGAGGATGTGGAGAAAAGGTAACCTTTGTACACTGTGGGTGGGAATGTATATTGGTGTGGTCATTATGGAAAACAGTATGAAGGTTCTTCAAAAAACTAAAAATAGAACTACCATATGATCCAGCAATTCCACTCCTAGGTATATATCCAGAAAAAAATTAAAACACTAATTCGAAAAGATACATGCACTCAAATGTTCATAGCATCACTATTCACAATAGCCAAGACATGGAAACAACCCAAGTGTCCATCAACAGATGAATGGATAAAGAAGATGTGGTATACACACATACACACACACACACACACACACACACACACACACACACAGTGGAATATTACTCAGCCCTAAAAAAAGAATTGGATTCTGCCATCTGCAGCAATGTGGGTGGACCTAGAGGATATATGTTTAGTAAAATAAGTAAGACTGAGAAAGACAAATATTGTATGATATCACTTATATGTTGAATCTAAAATTAATACAAGAGAATGCAAAACAGAAACAGGCTCAAAGATATAGAAAACAAGCTAATGGTTACCAAAAGGGAGATAGAAGGGGGAAGGGGCAAATTAAGGGTATGGGATTAAGAGATACAAACTACTGTGCATAAAATAGAAAAACAACAATGATATATTATATAGCATGGAGAATTATAGCCATTATCTTACAACTTTTAATGGAGTATAATCTTAAAAATACTAAATAGCTATGGTGTACATCTGAAATTATGATTGTGAATCAAGTATACTTCAATGAAAAAGCTGAAAAAACTTTTCTATTTTAATTTTTTGTGATCTTTTGTTGAACTACATCTCACCATCTGACACCTTGTGCTCCACCTTAACAAAAGTTAATCTTAAAAAGTTATTACATGTTTCAGTAGAAAACTACATGATATTTACCAGATTATCAGGTTGTCAGATTCCAGTCCAGTTCATTGTATTTGAAATATTTAGCAACTTTCTGTAAATTGAAACTGATAGATGTGTAAATGCTGTTCTGTCTAAAAATGATTTTATTTGACTTCCTCTCCCCACTGTGGGGAAAGATTTTCTCGATTTATAATTCTTTTCAACATTACTCAATGTAAAATATGTGATATTTGACTTGTCCTTTGAACTAATTATAACACCTGCCTGATTCCCTCATATCATGTGAGTTAAAAAAAATCCTTTGACACATGTTTTTTAAAATACTTGTAGGAGAGTCATAATTTTACCTTTTTTCTGAAAATTATCTTTTATAAAATTGTATTCTATATCTATATCTTTATATGTACCTAAAATTAAAACTGAGAGAAATAGTAAAATTAACTAATTTAACTAATAAATTAACTAATGGCATACACTGATTGATAAGACTTAATTATCTTTTTCCCCCCATACTTCTCTCCCCATAACCAAACACTAGAGTGGAATCTAAGTTTCAGTGATAAAAAATTTGGGTTCTGAATAAGAGAGTGGCAGATGATATGACCAATCCTTTGGCCAACACTTACCCTAAGTCAAATATTGAAATTTATTTTGATATGGTAAACATACCAAATGCTTCTGTAAGGCATCCAGATTCTTTTCCTCCATACTAGTAAAAGATGTTAAGCTGACAGGTACATGTAAGATGGTCTCTTGGCAGATAATGGAATTATCATTAGAAAAACAGCAGATCTAGAGAAATGATACAATCAAAACATAGACGGGGAGGGAGGGGCAAGATGGCGGAAGAGTAAGACGCGGAGATCACCTTCCTCCCCACAGATACATGAGAAATACATCTACACGTGGAACTGCTCCTACAGAACACCCACTGAACGCTGGCAGAAGACGTCAGACCTCCCAAAAGGCAAGAAAATCCCCACGTACTTGGGTAGGGCAAAAGAAAAAAGAAATAACAGAGACAAAAGAATAGGGACGGGACCTGCACCAGTGGGAGGGAGCCGTGAAGGAGGAAAGGTTTCCACACACTAGGAAGCCCCTTCGTGGGCAGAGACTGCGGGTAGCAGAGGGGGGAAGCTTCGGAGCCACGGAGGAGAGCGCAGCCACAGTGGTGCGGAGGGCAAAGCGGAGATTCCCGCACAGAGGAGCGGTGCCGACCAGCACTCACCAGCCCGAGAGGCTTGTCTGCTCAGCCGCCGGGGCGGGCGGGGCCTGGGAGCTGGGGCTCGGGCTTCGGTGCTAGCCGGGAGGGAGTCCGGGAAAAAGACTGCAGCTGCCAAAGAGGCAAGAGAATTTTTCTTGCCTCTTTGTTTCGCGGCGCGCAAGGAGAGGGGATTCAGAGCGCCGCCTAAACGAGCTCCAGAGACGGGCGCGAGCCGCGGCTATCAGCGCGGATCCCACAGCAACAGGGACGCAGAGGGAAAAACGGAGAGATTCCCGCACAGAGGCTCGGCGCCGAGCAGCACTCACCAGCCCGAGAGGCTTGTCTGCTCACCCGCCGGGGCGGGCGGGGGCTGGGAGCTGAGGCGCGGGCTTCGGTCGGATCCCAGGGAGAGGACTGGGGTTGGCTGCGTGAACACAGCCTGAAGGGTCTAGCGCACCACAACTAGCCGGGAGGGTGCACGAGAAAAAGTCTGCAGCTGTCGAAGAGGCAGGAGACTTTTTCTTGCCTCTTTGATTCGCGGCGTGCAAGGAGAGGGGATTCAGAGCGCCACTTAAACGAACTCCAGAGACGGGCGCGAGCCGCGGCTATCAGCGCGGACCCCAGAGACGGGCATGAGACGCTAAGGCTGCTGCTGCCGCCACCAAACAGCCTGTGGGCGAGCACAGGTCATTCTCCACACCGCCCCTCCCGGGAGCCTGTGCAGCCCGCCACGGCCAGGCTCCCGTGATCTGGGGACAGCTTCCCCGGGAGAGCACACGGCGCGCCTCAGGCTGCTGCAACGTCACGCCGGCTTCTGCCGCCGCAGGCTCGCCCCGCCTCCTCCGTACCGCTCCCTCCCCCCGGCCTGACGGAGCCGGAGCCCCCGAATCAGCTGCTCCTTTAACCCCGTTCTGTATGGGCGGGGAACAGACGCCCTCAGGGGACCTACATGCAGAGGCGGGTCCAAATCCAAAGCTGAACCCCGGGAGCTGTACGAACAAAGAAGAGAAAGGGAAATCTCTCCCAGCAGCCTCAGAAGCAGCGGATTAAAGCTCCACAAACAACTTGATGTGCCTGCATCTGTTGAATACCTGAATAGACAACGAATCATCCCAAATTTAGGAGATGGACTTTAGGAGCAGGATATATTAACTTTTCCCCTTTTCCTTTTTTTTGTGAGTGTAGATGTGTATGCTTCTGGGTGAGATTTTGTCTGTATAGCTTTGCTCTCACCCTTAGTCCTAGGGTTAGGTCCGTCCGGTTTTTTTTTTTTTTTTTTTTTGGCTTAAAAATTTTTTTTTCCCTAATAAATGTTTTCTTAATAATTTTTTCCTTATTTTCTATTTTTAAAAAATATTTTTAATAAGTTTTTTCATATTTTTTATTTTAAAAAATTAAAAAATTTTTTTTCTTAATAAATTTTTTCTAAATAATTTTTTTCTTATTTTTAGTATAAAAAATTAATAAATCTATTTTTAAAAATTAAAAAAAAATTTTTTTTCTTAATAAATTTACTCTTAATAATTTTTTTCTTATTTTTTATTATAATTGCTTTATTTTATTTTATTTTATCCTCTTTTTTTCTTTCTTTCCATTTTTTCTCCCTTTTATTCTGAGCCGTGTGGATGAAAGGCTCTTGGTGCTCCAGCCAGGCATCAGGGCTGTGCCTCTGAGGTGGGAGAGCCAACGTCAGGACACTGGTCCACAAGAGACCTCCCAGCTCCACGTAATACCAAACGGCGAAAATCTCTCACAGATCTCCATCTCAACATCAAGACCCAGCTTCACTCAACGACCAGCAAGCTACAGTGCTGGACACCCTATGCCAAACAACTAGCAAGAGAGGAACACAGCCCCATCCATTAACAGAGAGGCTGCCTAAAATCATAATAAGGCCACAGACACCCCAAAACACACCACCAGACGTGGACGAACCCACCAGAAAGACAACATCCAGCCTCATCCACCAGAACACAGGCACTAGTTCCCTCCACCAGGAAACCTACACAACCCACTGAACCAACCTTAGCCACTGGGGACAGATACCAAAAACAACGGGAACTACGAACCTGCAGCCTGTGAAAAGGAGACCCCAAACACAGTAAGATAAGCAAAATGAGAAGACAGAAAAACACACAGCAGATGAAGGAGCAGGGTCAAAACACACCAGACCTAACAAATGAAGAGGAAATAGGTAGTCTACCTGAAAAAGAATTCAGAGTAATGATAGTAAGGATGATCCAAAGTCTTGGAAATAGTATAGACAAAATGCAAGAAACATTTAACAAGGACGTAGAAGAACTAAAGAGGAACCAAGAAACGATGACAAGCACAATAAATGAAATTAAAAATACTCTAGATGGGATCAATAGCAGAATAACTGAGGCAGAAGAACGGATAAGTGACCTGGAAGATAAAATGGTGGAAATAACTACTGCAGAGCAGAATAAAGAAAAAAGAATGAAAAGAACTGAGGACAGTCTCAGAGACCTCTGGGACAACATTAAACGCACCAACATTCGAATTATAAGGGTCCCAGAAGAAGAAGAGAAAAAGAAAGGGACTGAGAAAATATTTGAAGAGATTATAGTTGAAAACTTCCCTAATATGGGAAAGGAAATAGTTAATCAAGTCCTGGAAGCACAGAGAGTCCCATACAGGATAAATCCAAGGAGAAACACACCAAGACACATATTAATCAAACTATCAAAAATTAAATATAAAGAAAACATATTAAAAGCAGCAAGGGAAAAACAACAGATAACACACAAGGGCATCCCCATAAGGTTAACAGCTGATCTTTCAGCAGAAACGCTGCAAGCCAGAAGGGAGTGGCAGGATATACTTAAAGTGATGAAGGAGAAAAACCTACAACCAAGATTACTCTACCCAGCAGGGATCTCATTCAGATTTGATGGAGAAATTAAAACCTTTACAGACAAGCAAAAGCTGAGAGAGTTCAGCACCACCAAACCAGCTTTACAACAAATGCTAAAGGAACTTCTCTAGGCAAGAAACACAAGAGAAGGAAAACACCTACAATAACAAACCCAAAACATTTAAGAAAATGGGAATAGGAACATACATATCGATAATTACCTTAAATGTAAATGGATTAAATGCTCCCACCAAAAGACACAGACTGGCTGAATGGATACAAAAACAAGACCCATATATATGCTGTCTACAAGAGACCCACTTCAGACCTAGAGACACATACAGACTGAAAGTGAGGGGATGGAAAAAGATATTCCATGCAAATGGAAATCAAAAGAAAGCTGGAGTAGCAATTCTCATATCAGACAAAATAGACTTTAAAATAAAGACAATTACAAGAGACAAAGACGGACACTATATAATGATCAAGGGATCGATCCAAGAGGAAGGTATAACAATTGTAAATATTTATGCACCCAACATAGGAGCACCTCAATACATAAGGCAAATACTAACAGCCATAAAAGGGGAAATCGACAGTAACACAATCATAGTAGGGGACTTTAACACCCCACTTTCACCAATGGACAGATCATCCAAAATGAAAATAAATAAGGAAACACAAGCTTTAAATGATACATTAAACAAGATGGACTTAATTGATATTTATAGGACATTCCACCCAAAAACAACAGAATACACATTTTTCTCAAGTGCTCATGGAACATTCTCCAGGATAGATCAGATCTTGGGTCACAAATCAAGCCTTGGTAAATTTAAAAAAATTGAAATCGTATCAAGTATCTTTTCCGACCACAACGCTATGAGACTAGATATCAATTACAGGAAAAGATCTGTAAAAAATACAAACACATGGAGGCTACACAATACACTACTTAATAACGAAGTGATCACTGAAGAAATCAAAGGGGAAATCAAAAAATACCTAGAAACAAATGACAATGGAGACACGACGATCCAAAACCTATGGGATGCAGCAAAAGCAGTTCTAAGAGGGAAGTTTATAGCAATACAAGCCTACATCAAGAAACAGGAAACATCTCGAATAAACAACCTAACCTTGCACCTAAAGCAATTAGAGAAAGAAGAACAAAAAAACCCCAAAGCTAGCAGAAGGAAAGAAATCATAAAGATCAGATCAGAAATAAATGAAAAAGAAATGAAGGAAACAATAGCAAAAATCAATGAAACTAAAAGCTGGTTCTTTGAGAAGATAAACAAAATTGATAAACCATTAGCCAGACTCATCAAGAGAAAAAAGGAGAAGACTCAAATTAATAGAATTAGAAATGAAAAAGGAGAAGTAACCACTGACACTGCAGAAATACAAACGATCATAAGAGATTACTACAAGCAACTCTATGCTAATAAAATGGACAACCTGGAAGAAATGGACAGATTCTTAGAAATGCACAACCTGCCGAGACTGAACCAGGAAGAAATAGAAAATATGAACAGACCAATCACAAGCACTGAAATTGAAACTGTGATTAAAAATCTTCCAACACACAAAAGCCCAGGACTAGATGGCTTCACAGGCGAATTCTATCAAACATTTAGAGAAATGCTAACACCTATCCTTCTCAAACTCTTCCAAAATATTGCAGAGGGAGGAACACTCCCCAACTCATTCTACGAGGCCACCATCACCCTGATACCAAAACCAGGCAAAGATGTCACAAAGAAAGAAAACTACAGGCCAATATCACTGATGAACATAGATGCAAAAATCCTCAACAAAATACTAGCAAACAGAATCCAACAGCACATTAAAAGGATCATACACCATGATCAAGTGGGGTTTATCCCAGGAATGCAAGGATTCTTCAATATACGCAAATCAATCAACGTGATACATCATATTAACAAATTGAAGGAGAAAAACCATATGATCATCTCAATAGATGCAGAGAAAGCTTTCGACAAAATTCAACACCCATTTATGATAAAAGTCCTGCAGAAAGTAGGCATAGAGGGAACTTTCCTCAACATAATAAAGGCCGTATATGACAAACCCACAGCCAACATTGTCCTCAATGGTGAAAAACTGAAACCATTTCCACTAAGATCAGGAACAAGACAAGGTTGCCCACTCTCACCACTATTATTCAACATAGTTTTGGAAGTGTTAGCCACAGCAATCAGAGAAGAAAAAGAAATAAAAGGAATCCAAATCGGAAAAGAAGAAGTAAAGCTGTCACTGTTTGCAGATGACATGATACTATACATAGAGAATCCAAAAGATGCTACCAGAAAACTACTAGAGCTAATCAATGAATTTGGTAAAGTAGCAGGATACAAAATTAATGCACAGAAATCTCTTGCATTCCTGTATACTAATGATGAAAAATCTGAAAGTGAAATTAAGAAAACACTCCCGTTTACCATTGCAACAAAAAGAATAAAATACCTAGGAATAAACCTACCTAAGGAGACAAAAGACCTGTATGCAGAAAACTATAGGACACTGATGAAAGAAATTAAAGATGATACAAATAGATGGAGAGATATACCATGTTCTTGGATTGGAAGAATCAACATTGTGAAAATGACTCTGCTACCCAAAGCAATCTACAGATTCAATGCAATCCCTATCAAACTACCACTGGCATTTTTCACAGAACTAGAACAAAAAATTTCACAATTTGTATGGAAACACAAAAGACCCCGAATAGCCAAAGCAATCTTGAGAACGAAAAATGGAGCTGGAGGAATCAGGCTCCCTGACTTCATACTATATTACAAAGCTACAGTAATCAAGACAGTTTGGTACTGGCACAAAAACAGAAATATAGATCAATGGAACAGGATAGAAAGCCCAGAGATAAGCCCACGCACATATGGTCACCTTATCTTTGATAAAGGAGGCAAGCATATACAGTGGAGAAAAGACAGCCTCTTCAATAAGTGGTGCTGGGAAAATTGGACAGGTACATGTAAAAGTATGAAATTAGAACACTCCCTAACACCATACACAAAAATAAACTCAAAATGGATTAAAGACCTAAGTGTAAGGCCAGACACTATCAAACTCTTAGAGGAAAACATAGGCAGAACACTGTATGACATAAGTCACAGCAAGATCCTTTTTGACCCAGGTCCTAGAGAAATGGAAATAAAAACACAAATAAACAAATGGGACCTAATGAAACTTAAAAGCTTTTGCACAGCAAAGGAAACCATAAACAAGACCAAAAGACAACCCTCAGAATGGGAGAAAATATTTGCAAATGAAGCAACGGACAAAGGATTAATCTCCAAGATTTACAAGCAGCTCATGCAGCTCAATAACAAAAAAACAAACCACCCAATCCAAAAATGGGCAGAAGACCTAAATAGACATTTCTCCAAAGAAGAGATACAGATTGCCAACAGACACATGAAAGAATGCTCAACATCATTAATCATTAGAGAAATGCAAATCAAAACTACAATGAGGTATCATCTCACACCGGTCAGATTGGCCATCATCAAAAAATCTAGAAACAATAAATGCTGGAGAGGGTGTGGAGGAAAGGGAACACTCTTGCACTGTTGGTGGGAATGTAAATTGATACAGCCACTATGGAGAACAGTATGGAGGTTCCTTAAAAAACTAAAAATAGAACTACCATATGACCCAGCAATCCCACTACTGGGCATATACCCTGAGAAAACCATAATTCAGAAAGAGTCATGTACCAAAATATTCATTGCAGCTCTGTTTACAATAGCCAGGACATGGAAGCAACCTAGGTGTCCATCATCGGATGAATGGATAAAGAAGATGTGGCACATATATACAATGGAATATTACTCAGCCATAAAAAGAAATGAAATGGAGGTGTTTGTAATGAGGTGGATGGAGTTAGAGTCTGTCATACAGAGTGAAGTAAGTCAGAAAGAGAAAAACAAATACAGTATGCTAACACATATATATGGAATCTAAGGGAAAAAAAAAAAAAAAAGAGGTCATGAACAACCTAGTGGCAAGATGGGAATAAAGACAGAGACCTACTAGAGAATGGACTTGAGGATATGGGGAGGGGGAGGGGTGAGATGTGACAGGGTGAGAGAGTGTCATGGACATATATACACTACCAAATGTAAAATAGATAACTAGTGGGAAGCAGCCGCATAGCACAGGGAGATCAGCTCGGTGCTTTGTGACCACCTAGAGGGGTGGGATAGGGAGGGTGGGAGGGAGGGAGATGCAAGAGGGAAGAGATATGGCAACATATGTATATGTGTAACTGATTCATTTTGTTGTAAAGCAGAAGCTAGCACACCATTGTAAAGCAATTATACTTCAATAAAGATGTTTAAAAAAAAAAAAAAAAACATAGACGGTAGTGGCTAAGATAGTAGCTGTTACGGTGAAGGACCAAAGAACCTACTACTACCTGCTAATAGGCATTTGTATTAAGGAAACAGTAAGAGATTGTGACTGAGAAGTACTGATGTGTGGAAATATAATTTGCATCATAAAGTATTTGTGTTGAGCATCCTTAGGGCTCTGTTAAAATAAAATCCTCTAGGTAATTATTATTATATAATATATATATTATTAATAATATATACAATAATATGTATATATTATTATATAAAAAAATATGTCATTTGTATGTTAGGTCTGGACATCTACTGAATGGAATAACCCATGGTTTATCATTGACCTTAATTGGTAGAGAGAGTTCCTAATGACTGTTCTAGTTACCAGTTAAGGGCAGAGGTAACCCATGGGTGGGTCCTCCAAGGACGTGAATTTCTGGTGACTAGGCATTTCCTGGGATGCCTGGTTGGGTCATCTCTTCCAGAGCCAAATTCACAAATCCACATTATAAAGAAAAATCAGTATTATTTAGTGGTTAAATGCTATGACTCAGGAGATCCTGGAAGATTGATCAGAACACTCATCTCTGCTGTTCTCCCTTCCTAACAACAAAAAAACTACCAACCACTTCAGGTACCTAGATAAAGTGTGGAACTGGTGGCGGGCTGAGTCCACAAGTGGAAGCCAGCTTACAGCTGTTCCAGGATCAAAGTAGTTGTAAAATGACATATGGGAATCTGGAATAAAGACTCCTAGTCAGGCATCTGAATTCTCTTACTCCTGTAGAGAGTTGGGTCATGTAAAGCTATGGCCCCTGAGAAGATGCATGGTATTTAGTGTCTTGACAAGGAAGCAGCAAATTGTAATCTGGCAAATCACTTCCTTACAGAGGCCAAGATTACTGAATCTCCTCTCAGCACTCATGGGATTTTCTCTCCAGTCATTGGCTCTAAAAAGTGAAGAAAATTCTGACTGGAGAAAACAAACAAAGAATCAGGAATTGGAGAGAAAAACACAGCATCCAGAACAGACAGCTTAAAAGAAAATTACTATAAAATGTGGGTATTTTCTTAAACAATAAATATGTATATATATATATATAATAAAGCATTAATAATCAATTAGAAAATTAAGCAATTAAACAATTAAACAGAAAGTCTTCCAGCAGAGTGGGGTGGTTGTTTATAGTAAAAACATTCATTACATAAATGTAAGCAAAGAGTTATCAGTTTTGAGACTTGTGGCTTATTTGATTGTATAATGCCCCAAGTCATCTTCTTTTCCTGTATTCTTGACATTTACCATATGTGTGTGTCCAGGCTGGGTTTCTGACTGGCCAAATAAGGCAAAAGTGATGGTGTGCTAGTTCTGAGTAGAGGTCTGAAGAAGCTGAGGAGTTTTCACTTGTGCCTCTACCTTCACTATGAGAATATGCCCTGCTGGAAAATGCAACATGTAGAGCAGAGCTGAGTCACACCAGTTATTTTAGCCAAGATCATCCTAGATTGGCCAAGTCAGAGTTGACTATCAGACATTTAGAAGTGAAACCAGAGGAACTACCCAACTGAGCCCAGCCTAAATCACTGAACTGTAAAATGGGGAGCTAAATAAATGTGTGTATTATATGCCACTGAAGTATTATGACTGATTTTCTTTATTATGCAGCATTAAATTGATGGTAGATAATTGATATGATATATGAATAGGTGGCCTAGACGATCAAGTGGAAGAAAATGTGGAAAAACAACTCCACAAAATTATAGAGATCATGAGGAAAAGAAACATAGAGGGCAGATATTCAGGAGCCCTAAACACCTATAATAAGAGTTCCTATTATTAAATAAGAGAAAAAGTAGGAAGAAAAGACAATGCTTATATAAATAATAGAAAATAGTTTTTCAAAACTGAAGAAGTATTGTGTGCAGTTTGAAATATCATTTAATTTTAAAGTAGCAGTAAAGAAAAAGACATATGCCTTAGCATGTTCTGTCAATATTCTAAATCAAATAATGGAAAGAAAATTTTGCAAAAACATTAAAAAAAACCAAAATTCATATAAAGGTAAAATAATCATATGAGCATTGGACCAATATTTAAAACAGTGGCCTATGGGCTAAATCCTATTGCTGCCTGTTTTTGTAAAGTTTTATTGAATCACAGCACATTTATTCTTTTACATATTATCTATGACTGCTTTTGTGCCACAACTGTGGTGTGAATAGTAAAAGTAGACACTGATCTGCAAACCCAAACTTATTATTATCTGGACCTTTACATAAAAATATTGCTGATAGTTAGAAAATAATGGAAAAATGATGTTTGTTCTATGGAACTAAAAAGACGTTGAACTTGGAATCTTATTCCCAGCCAAGATATCATTCACATATGGGATTTAAAAACATAAGATATTAATAATCAAGTGCCCATAAGAAGAAATGACCTGAGGAAGAACATTAAACATCAAATGAATTGAAACTGAAATCTCAATGCAGGGAAAGAATTAGACCAGCAGGAAATCATAGATTAAGATATAGTTAAATCTATACTGATTATGAGATATTACTATATATAATATAATTATTAAATATAGATTTGTGAAATAGAAAAGACATATTGCAAGGAGAAATATAATAATAATATACTTATATAAAAGAACTGAAATATTTCAGCAAAACCCAGGAGCTGTAAACTATCAAGAAAGGGGGGATATAAAAACATTCTAAACTTCTGTGTAGGGGATGAGAGTCATGATAGGGAAAATAAAAGGCTTTTGTTATATGTAATAATAGATAAATGAGTGTGATTAGTAGTGCAAGGAAAGCAACCACAGGAATGGAATGTCAATTAATCAGTGCAATTTCTGACTTAACAAGGGAAAGAGTAGAATGAATAGTAAATAAATGAAATAAGTTAAAATGAGGAAAAATAAATGAAGACATAGCAAAGTAAATTAACTGGCAGACACTAAATAGTGTGGTATCAATGTTCATACTACCTGCAAGTAGATAGATCTTTCAGACTGAACAAAATGTAAACATTTGGTTATATATTACTTGCAAAAACACTGTAAACAAAGCAATAGAAAAGTTTGAAAACAAAGGATGGGAAAATAGATACTAGACAAATGCAAACAAAACAAAGGAGTATTTGACTTAATACCAGAGAAAGTGGGATTTAAGGTTAAAACTACTGAAGAGGATACTGACGTACATTACACAAAGATAAAAGGAACAATTTATGAAGAATATATAAAAGTCATAAAGTTGCATGCACCAGGAAGATAGCAGCTAAATATATAAAGCAAAATATTAGAAATGCACATTGACCTTGATAAAAATGCAATTATGGGAGATTTTATTACATCACACTCAAGAATTGCACAGATATAATAGACAAAAAGTAAATGAGGGCATAGAGGCATAGAATAATAGTCAATAAACTAGATTTTATGTGTGGGTGTACAGACACACAATATGTACATCATTGCATCCTGCAAGAAGAGAAAAGACAATTTTCCTTATATTCAGGGCATATTTGCCATAATCATTCACATCCTATCCATAAATAATCTTAAAATATTTTCAAAAAGAGAAAATTTATAGTCTACAATCTCTGATCATAATCCAATGTAATTTTTAATATAAAAATCCTTCAAATATTAATTTCTTACTAATTAAAGATTGTCTGCCTTCATAATTCTTAGGGCTGAAGAAAAGTCAAAACTAAAATTACAAACAGTCTAGGAGATGAAGAAAAGGCAAATAAGCACTTCTATGGTGGTTAGGATTATTTGGATATAAGTGTCAGAGAGACCAGAGTCAAACTGTTTTAACAATAATCTCCTGCCAGCAGGAATAGAGATGTAGACATAGAGGTTGGACTTGAGGACACAAGGGAGGAAGGGGAGGCTGGGACAAAGTGAGAGAGTAGCATTGATGCGTATACACTACCAAGTGTAAAATAGATAGCTAGTGGGAAGCTGCTGCATAGCACAGGGAAATCAGCTTGGTGCTTTGGAACTACATAGAGTTGTGGGATGCGGAGGGTGGGAGGGAGTCTCTAGAGGGAAGGGATATATGTATACATATAGCTGATTCACTTTGTTGTACAGCAGAAACTAACACACCATTGTAAAGCAATTATAATCCAAGAAAGATGTAAATGATGATGATGATATTAATAATACTGATAATCTCCTATAACAAGGAATCCTGAGTTGGGACATTTCAAGAGTTGTTTTTTTTTTTTTAACGTCTTTATTGGAGTATAATTGCTTTACAATGGTGTGTTAGTTTCTGCTTTATAACAAAGTGAATCAGTTATACGTATACATATGTTCCCATATTTCTTCCCCCTTGCATCTCCCTCCCTCCCACCCTCCCTATCCCACCCATCTAGGTGGTCACAAACCACCGAGCTGATCTCCCTGTGCTATGCGGCTGCTTCCCACTAGCTATCTATTTTACGTTTGGTAGTGTATATATGCCAATGCCACTCTCTCACTTTGTCTCAGCTTACCCTTCCCCCTCCCCGTATCCTCAGGTCCATTCTCTAGTAGGTCTGTGTCTTTATTCCAGTCTTACCCCTAGGTTCTTCATGACCTTTTTTTTTTTTTCTTATATTCCATATATATGTGTTAGCATACTGTATTTCTTTTTCTCTTTCTGACGTACTTCACTCTGTATGACAGACTCTAGGCCCATCCACCTCACTACAAATAACTCAATTTCGTTTCTTTTTATGGCTGAGTAATATTCCATTGTATATATCTGCCACATCTTCTTTATCCATTCATCTGTTGATGGACACTTAGGTTGCTTCCATGTCCTGGCTATTGTAAATAGAGCTGCAATGAATATTTTGGTACATGACTCTTTTTGAATTATGGTTTTCTCAGGGTATATACCCAGTAGTGGGATTGCTGGGTCTTATGGTAGTTCTACTTTTAGTTTTTTAAGGAACCTCCATACTGTTCTCCACAGTGGCTGTATCAATTTACATTCCCACCAACAGTGCAAGAGTGTTCCCTTTTCTCCACACCCTCTCCAGCATTTATTGTTTGTAGATTTTTTGATGATGGCCATTCTGACCTGTGTGAGATGATATCTCATTGTAGTTTTCATTTGCATTTCTCTAATGATTAGTGATGTTGAGCATCCTTTCATGTGTTTGTTGTCAATCTGTATATCTTCTTTGGAGAAATGTCTATTTAGGTCTTCTGCCCAATTTGTTTGTTTGTTTGTCTGATATTGAGCTACATGAGTCACTTGTAAATGTTGGAGATTAATAATTTGTCAGTTGCTTCATTGGCAAATATTTTATCCCATTCTTAGGGTTGTCTTTTCTTATTTATGGTTTCCTTTGCTGTGCAAAAGCTTTTAAGTTTCATTAGGTCCCATTTGTTTATTTTTGTTTCTATTTCCATTTCTTTAGGAGGTGGGTCAAAAAGGATCTTGCTGTGATTTATGTCATAGAGTTTTCCACCTATGTTTTCCTCTAAGAGTGTTATAGTGTCTGGCTTTACATTTACGTCTTTAATCCATATTAAGTTTATTTTTGTGTATGGTGTTAGGGAGTGTTCTAATTTCTTTCTTTTACATGTAGCTGCCCAGTTTTCCCAGCACCACTTATTGAAGAGGCTGTCTTTTCTCCAGTCTATATTCTTGCCACCTTTATCAAAAATAAAGTGACCATATGTGCATGGGTTTATCTCTGGGCTTTGTATCCTGTTCCATTGATCTATATTTCTGTTTTTGTGCCAGTACCATACGGTCTTAATTACTGTAGCTTTGTAGTATACTCTGAAGTCAGCGAGCCTGATTCCTCCTGCTCTGTTTTTCTTTCTCAAGATTGCTTTGGCTATTCGGGGTCTTTTGTGTTTCCATACAAATTGTGAAAATTTTTGTTCTAGTTCTGTGAACAATGCCTGTGGTAGTTTGATAGGGATTGCATTGAATCTGTAGATTGCTTTGGGTAGTATAGTCATTTTCACAATGTTGATTCTTCCAATCCAAGAACATGATATATCTTTCCATCTATTTGTATCATCTTTAATTTCTTTCATCAGTGTCTTAAAATTTTCTGCATACAGGTCTTTTGTCTCCTTAGGTAGGTTTATTTCTAGATATTTTATTTTATTTTTTTGCAGTGGTAAATGGGAGTGTTTTCTTATATTTCATTTTCAGATTTTTCATCATTAGTGTATAGGAATGCCAGAGATTTCTGTGCATTAATTTTGTATCCTGCTACTTTACCAAATTCATTGATTAGTTCTAGTAGTTTTCTGGTAGCATCTTTATGATTCTCTATATATAGTAATCGCAAACAGTGACAGCTTTACTTCTTCTTTTCCAATTTGGATTCCTTTTATTTCTTTTGCTTCTCTGATTGCTGTGGCTAAACCTTCCAAAACTATGTTGAATAAGAGTGGTGAGAGTGGGCAACCTTGTCTTGTTCCTGATCTTATTGGAATTGGTTTCAGTTTTTCACCATTGAGGACGATGTTGACTATGGGTTTGTCATATATGGCCTTTATTATGTTGATGAAACTTCCTTCTATGTCTACTTTCTGCAGGGTTTTTATCATAAATGGGTGTTGAATTTTGTCGAAAGCTTTCTCTGCATCTATTGAGATGATCATATGGTTTTTCTCCTTCAATTTGTTAATATGGTGTATCACGTTGATTGATTTGCGTATATTGAAGAATCCTTGCATTCCTGGAATAAACCCCACTTGATCATAGCGTATGATCCTTTTAATGTGCTGTTGGATTCTGTTTGCTAGTATTTTGTTGAGGATTTTTACATCTATGTTCATCAGTGATATTGGCCTGTAGTTTTCTTTCTTTGCGATATCTTTGTCTGGTTTTGGTATCAGGGTGATGGTGGCCTCATAGAATGAGTTTGGTAGTGTTCCACCCTCTGCTATATTTTGGAAGAGTTTGAGAAGGATAAGTGTTAGCTCTTCTCTAAATGTTTGATAGAATTCGCCTGTGAAGCCATCTGGTCCTGGGCTTTTGTGTATTGGAAGATTTTTAATCACAGTTTCAATTTCAGTGCTTGTGATTGGTCTGTTCATATTTTCTATTTCTTCCTGGTTCAGTCTCGGCAGGTTGTGCATTTCTAAGAATCTGTCCATTTCTTCCAGGTTGTCCATTTTATTGGCATAGAGTTGCTTGTAGTAGTCTCTCATGATCGTTTCTATTTCTGCAGTGTCAGTGTTTACTTCTCCTTTTTCATTTCTAATTCTATTGATTTGAGTCTTCTCCCTTTTTCTCTTGATGAGTCTGGCTAATGGTTTATCAATTTTGTTTGTCTTCTCAAAGAACCAGCTTTTAGTTTTATTGATCTTCGCTATTGTTTCCTTCATTTCTTTTTCATTTATTTCTGATCTGATCTTTATGATTTCTTTCCTTCTGCTAACTTTGGGTTTTTTTGGTTCTTCTTTCTCTAATTGTTTAGGTGCAAAGTTTAGGTTATTTTTTTGAGCTGTTTCCTGTTTCTTAAGGTAGGATGGTATTGCTATAAACTTCCCTCTTAGAACTGCTTTTGCTGCATCCCATAGGTTTTGGGTCATCTTGTCTCTATAGTCATTTGTTTCTAGTTATTTTTTGATTTTCTCTTAGATTTCTTCAGTGATCACTTGGTTATTAAGTAGTGTATTGTTTAGCCTCCATGTGTTTGTATTTTTTACAGATCTTTTCCTGTAATTGATATCTAGTCTCATTGCGTTGTGGTAGGAAAAGATACTTGATACAATTTCAATTTTTGTAAATTTATCAAGGCTTGATTTGTGACCCAAGATATGACCTATCCTGGAGAATGTTCCATAAGCACTTGAGAAAAATGTGTATTCTGTTGTTTTTGGATGGAATGTCCTATAAATATCTATTAAGTCTATCTTGTTTAATGTGTCATTTAAAGCTGGTGTTTCCTTATTTATTTTCATTTTGGATGATAAGTCCATTGGTGAAAGTGGGGTGTTAAAGTCCCCTACTATGATTGTGTTACTGTCAATTTCCCCTTTTATGGCTGTTAGTATTTGCCTTATGTATTGAGGTGCTCCTATGTTGGGTGCGTAAATATTTACAATTTTTATATCTTCTTCTTGGATCAATCCCTTGATCATTATGTAGTGTCCTTCTTTGTGTCTTGTAATAGTCTTTATTTTAAAGTCTATTTTGTCTGATATGAGAACTGCTACTCCAGCTTTCTTTTGATTTCCATTTGCATGGAACATCTTTTTCCATCCCCTCACTTTCAGTCTGTATGTGTCCCTAGGTCTGAAGTGGGTCTCTTGTAGACAGCATATATACGGGTCTTGTTTTTGTATCCATTCAGCCAGTCTGTGTCTTTTGGTGGGAGCATTTAATCCATTTACATTTAAGGTACTTATCGATATGTATGTTCCTATTCCCATTTTCTTAAATGTTTTGGGTTTGTTATTGTAGGTGTTTTCCTTCTCTTGTGTTTCTTGCCTAGAGAAGTTCCTTTAGCAATTGTTGTAAAGCTGGTTTGGTGGTGCTGAACTCTCTCAGCTTTTGCTTGTCTGTAAAGGTTTTAGTTTCTCCATCAAATCTGAATGAGATCCTTGCTGGGTAGGGTAATCTTCGTTGTAGGTTTTTCTCCTTCATCACTTTAAATATGTCCTGCCACTCCCTTCTGGCTTGCAGAGTTTCTGCTGAAAGATCAGCTGTTAACCTTATGGGGATGCCCTTGTGTGTGATTTGTTGTTTTTCCCTTGCTGCTTTTAATATGTTTTCTTTGTATTTAATTTTTGATAGCTTGATTAATATGTGTCTTGGCATGTTTCTCCTTGGATTTATCCTGTATGGGACTCTCTGTGCTTCCAGGACTTGATTAACTATTTCCTTTCCCATATTAGGGAAGTTTTCAACTATAATCTCTTCAAATATTTTCTCAGTCCCTTTCTTTTTCTCTTCTTCTTCTGGGACCCCTATAATTCGAATGTTGGTGTGTTTAATGTTGTCCCAGAGGTCTCTGAGACTGTCCTCAGTGCTTTTCATTCTTTTTTCTTTATTCTGCTCTGCAGTAGTTATTTCCACTATTTTATCTTCCAGGTCACTTATCCGTTCTTCTGACTCAGTTATTCTGCTATTGATCACATCTAGAGTGTTTTTACTTTCATTTATTGTGTTGGTCATCATTGCTTGTTTCCTCTTTAGTTCTTCTAGGTCCTTGTTAAATGTTTCTTGCATTTTCTCTATTCTATTTCCAAGATTTTGGATCATCTTTACTATCATTATTCTGAATTCTTTTTCAGGTAGACTGCCTATTTCCTCTTCATTTGTTAAATCTGGTCGGTTTTCACCTTGCTCCTTCATCTGCTGTGTGTTTTTCTGTCTTCTCATTTTGCTTATCTTACTGTTTTTAGGGTCTCTTTTTCGCAGGCTGCAGGTTTGTAGTTCCTGTTGTTTTCGGTGTCTGTCCCCAGTGGCTAAGGTTGGTTCAGTGGGTTTTGTAGGCTTCCTGGTGGAGGGGACTATTGCCTGTGTTCTGGTGGATGAGACTGGATCCTGTCTTTCTGGTGGGCAGGTCCACGTCTGATGGTGTGTTTTAGGGTGTCTGTGGCCTTATTATGATTTTAGGCAGTCTCTCTGCTAATGGATGGGGTTGTGTTCCTGTCTTGCTAGTTGTTTGGCATAGGGTGTCCAGCACTGTAGCTTGCTGGTCGTTTTGTGAAGCTGCGTCTTGGTGTTGAGATGGAGATCTCCTGGAGGTTTTTGCCATTTGATATTATGTGGAGCTAGGAGGTTTCTTGTGGACCAGTGTACTGAAGCTGGGTCTCCCACCTCAGAGGCACAGCACTGACTCCTGGCTGGAGCACCAAGAGCCTTTCATCCGCACGGCTCAGAATAAAAGGGAGAAAAGATAGAAAGAAAGAAAGAAAGAGGATAAAATAAAATAAAATAAGATAAAATAAAATAAAATTATTAAAATTAAAAATAAAAAAATAATTATTAAGAAAAAAATTTTTTAAAGTAACAGAAAAAAAGATAAAGAAACGGATGGACAGAACCCTAGGACAAACGGTGAAAGCAAAGCTATACAGACAAAATCTCACACAGAAGCATACACATACACACTCACAAAAAGAGGAAAAGGGGAAAACATAATATATCTTGCTCCCAAAGTCCACCTCCTCTATTTGGGATGATTCCTTGTCTATTCAAGTATTCCACAGATGCAGGGTACATCAAGTTGATTGTGGAGCTTTAATCCACTGCTTCTGAGGCTGCTGGGAGAAATTTCCCTTTCACTTCTTTGTTCGCAGAGGTCCCGGGGTTCAGCTTTTGATTTGGCCCCGCCTCTGCGTGTAGGTCGCCTGAGGGCCTGTTCTTTGCTCAGACAGGACGGAGTTAAAGGAGCAGCTGATTCGGGGCATCTGGCTCACTCAGGCAGGTGAGAGGGAGGTTTACCAAGTGCGGGGCAAGCCTGTGGCGGCAGAGGCTGTCGTGACGTTGCACCAGCCTGAGGCGCGCCATGTGTTCTCCTGGGGAAGTTGTCCCTGGATCACGGGACATGGCAGTGGCGGGCTGCACAGGCTCCTGGGAGGGAAGGTGTGGATAGTGACCTGTGCTCACACACAGGCTTCTTGGTGGTGGCAGCAGCAGCCTTAGCATCTCATGCCCGTCTCTGGGGTCCGCGCTGATAGCCGTGGCTCGTGCCTGTCTCTGGAGCTCCTTTAAGCGGCTCTCTTAATCCCCTCTCCTCAGGCACCAGGAAACAAAGAGGCAAGAAAAACTTTCTTGCCTCTTCGGCAGGTCCAGACTTTTTCCCAGACTCTCTCCCGGCTAGCCGTGGCGCACTAGCCCCCTTCAGGCTGTGTTCACGCTACCAACCCCAGTCCTCTCCTTGTGATCTGATGGAAGCCCCAGCCTCAGCTCCCAGCCCCTGCCCACCCCGGTGGGTTAGCAGACAAGCCTCTCAGGCTGATGAGTGCTGGTCGGCACTGATCCTCTGTGCGGGAATCTCTCTGCTTTGCCCTCCACATCCCTGTTGCTGCGTTCTCCTCTGTGGCTCCGAAGCTTCCCCCCTCCGCCACCCACAATCTCCGCCCATGAAGGGGCTTCCTAATGTGTGGAAAGCTTTACTCTTTCACAGTTCCCTCCCACTGGTGCAGGTCCCGTCCCTATTCTTTTGTCTCTATTTTTTCTTTTTTCTTTTGCCCTACCCAGGTACGTGGGGAGTTTCTTGCCTTTTGGGAAGTCTGAGGTCTTCTGCCAGCGTTCAGTCGGTGTTCTATAGGAGCAGTTCCACGTGTAGATGTATTTCTGATGTATCTGTGGGGAGGAAGGTGATCTCCGTGTCTTACTCTTCCACCATCTTCTCAAATCCTCCATTTCAAGAGTTTTGACAAGGAATCCTGAAATGTGATGTTTCAAAGGATAGTTCAGCTGCTCAAGTACCTCATCAGGGCCCTATGTTTCTTCCAATTGATCTGCCATGCCATTCTCAGTTTGCTGGATTTGTTCTCAGTCCTCTCTCCTCATATTTACAAGAGAGCAGCTTCATTTCCAGGTACGGTATTCAAATATGTCACCATCCATTGGGTGAAGAGAGCATTTCTTTTAAAATATCTCTTTATAAGAACAAATAAACCTTTGCCCAAAATCCCCTAGTAGATATCCATTCACATCTCATTACCATAATTTGGTCATATGCCCAAGTACAGACTAATCACAGGTAAAAGTGAATTTGATCCACAATTTACTGACAGTAATTAGGATGACTTGACTGGGTTAAATGGGCCTAATGGAAGAACGTGTGTTTCATATGTGTGTTTCATAGACACCTCAAAATATTTATAAAACTTCTTACCACAACTGATAGAAAACATGTAAAACTTTTAAAATTTATAACTTTAAAGTTAATAAGTTCATGCTAAAATTTTTGAAACAGTGCAATATATAAATCAAAAGACACCATAAAGATAATAAAAATAAAAAAGATGAAAATTAATGAAACATAAAATTAAAAATCAAAATGAAAGGTTAACACTACCCCAAAGTTATTCTAGAACCAAAGTTTCACAGCTGAACTCTATTTAACAATTGAAGAACAGAAAATTCTAATGTTCTATAAATTATCCCACACTATGAGTGGGATACCAAACCTTAATAAAAGTCATATATTAAAAAAATTGTATGAATCAGTCTTATTTAGGAATATATATGTAAAATTCCCACTAAAAATGGACAAATAGAATCCAGACAGATATCAAAAAGTAATATATTTCAAAAAGAGGATTTATTCTAGGAATAAATCCTGTGATAGACACAGTGAACCTGTGTCTAGAAGGCTACCAATATAATTAATGAATAAAAAGTCTATGATTATACAAATAGTTGCTAATGAAAGTTATCCAGTAATCATAAAACAAAACCCAATTCCCTGATACACTCACAAGACCTATCTAAAATAAAGTGATTATGGGTATAAAAAAATAAAGTGATGGAAAAACTTATACAAGGCAATATTATCACGAGTAAATAAGATTTTTAAAAATAGCTAACAAGTAGAATTCACATAAAAAAGCATTAATCAAGAAAAAAAGGCACTTTATAAAAACTAAATTATGACTACCACTGCACCAAATCACAACAGCAACACACACAAAGCTAAACTACATGAAACATAGGGAGAAATAGAAATGTAGGGAGAATTGCACTGGTAGTCTGAAACCTTATTTCACAGCTTTCACTCCATGATAGAGCATGTATAGTAAAAAGAAAAAAAAATGGTTAGTATTAATAATGTAATTAATAAGCTAAATTTATACAATCTAATAACATATAATAATATAAATTTTAAATTATATTATGTAGTATAATAAACATCTATGATATGTACATTTATTTTATATAAATAAAATTACATGTAATAAATATATATGCATATCATTATATATAACAAACTCTGTACCCTGAAAATAGAGGCTACAGCTTTGTCCTTTCAAATTTCATGAACATGATAAAAATTGAATATATATATTATACCACAAAGAAAACTTTGGTAAATTTTAAAAATTAGAAATATTAAATATCATCTTTTCTATTCAAAAGAAAATAAAAATTGAAATTAACAGAATCAAAAAGCCAAAAGGATCCTCAACTAGAAATCAATAAATTATGCCTACAAAAATAACTATTCAACTCTTAGGTCAAAGTGGAAGAAGAAATTGTCTTTGTGAAGTTTCTAAAAAATTGTTGAATGTATTAAAAGCATTAAATACTAGTGTCTATCAAATGTGGATTTGAAGGTACTAAAAAAATAGTTCTGTTGTTAAAAAACAGGTAACAATATAAATGATAAATAGACAAGACCAGTTGGTTACCTAGTCAAGAAACAAAGTGGAAAAATTTCAAGTGCAGAAATTTTTAAAAAAGAAAAATTCAATTTAAATTCAAAAATTCAATTTAAAAAAGAAAAAAAATAAGATAATTTAAAATACCATACAATACTGTATGCTCAACTGTATGTAAATAAATTCAAAGACCTGGAAAAAATGGATAATATTGGAGGAAAATATAATTTACTTTACTATGTCAACTGCTAACTCCCACAAAAGACCACTGAATAACCTGTTGATTAAGCAAAGCTAAGTTCATTAAGCGATTGCAGTAAGGAAGAACACAACCATGACGGAGGCTTTGTAGTATCTCACAATGGAGAGGCCTAGGGTTTTGGAGTCTGGGATCAAGTGTTTTAAGATGGGTCTATCAAGGTAGGTAACTGTTTGAGATTGGGGTAAATTCATGATGTGATATATTAGGATTGGTGAACACAATGTAATGAGAGTAGAGAAACAAGTCTTGATCAGTAAACTGTTCTTTATTAAGCAAAATGCTTGCCTAGATAAACAATCCATTGTTTATCAGAATAGCTATTTGACAAGGTGAGTAAACTGGATAAAATGGTGTTCAGGCATTTCTGTAAGCTAATAATCAAGTTATTTATTGATTTATATTTTTATCTTCCTGGGAAAGAATTTTCTTATACCAATAGTAAAGTCAGACTGACGTAAGTGGTCTTGGTTCTCAGTGCTGGTAATTACTATGTGGAAGCAAGTGGATTCAGTTCTTAACCAAAACTATCCCAGAAGAGAGAGAACTTCTTACCAGACTCCTTTCCAATTCTGAACAAGAAACCATGAGGAAAAAGCAATATCTTCTACTGGTTTCACATTTAAAGAATGGGTAAATTAATGTTATGTAAAATGCTCCAGAAAGTAGGGAAAAAAGCAAATATATAATTTCTTTTCATGAAAATAGTTTAATATTAATATTGAAACTCTACAACTGCAACAGTTCCACACACCAACCTTACTTATGTATTTGTGCAAAAATATTAAGGACAACATAGAAAAACAGAATCCAACAAAACATGAAAAAATGATGATGAAGGAGTGTTTATTCTAATAATATAATGATAATTCAATATTGATAAGCTTATTAATATAATTTATTTTACCAATAGTCTAAGGAGAAAAATTATGTAAGCATCTGCACAGATGCTGGAAAAGCATTTGACACCAAAAATTCTTATAAAAATTGTCAATAACATAGCAAAAAATGAATGCTGTCTTAATATTTCCATCTTATCCTCAAAGCCAGAATCATGCTAATGGGAAAATATTGGAGTTTATTAAAATATTAAACATATAACTGCCATATAATCCAGTCATTCCACTCTTGATACTCTTCCAAGAGAAATGGAAACAAATGGCCAAAGCACAGCACTTGCTGTCCTGGAAGTGCCCAAGGACTGCTACACCTACACACCCCATATCAAGGGAATAGCAGCAGCACACATTGAGGAAAGAGGCAGCAAGCATCCAAACTAAAAGCGGCCCCTCAATTCTGGACAAGATGGTAGATTAGAAGGACTTGAGATCACCTCCTCACATGAAAACAACAAAATCACAACTAACTGCCGAACAGCCATTGACAAAAAAGATTGGAACCTACCAAAAAAGATCTTTAACATTTAAAGACAAAAAAGAAGTCACAATGGAATTTTAGGAGGCGCACTTTTGTGACATAATCAAACCCAATATCTGCTGCGTGTGTGACCCACAAACTGGAAAATAATTCTATTGCAGAGGTTCTCCCACAAGAGTAACGGTTCTAAGCCTCATGTCAGGCTCCCCAGCCTGAGGGTCTGGCATTGGGAGGAGGAATCCCCCCAGAACAGTTGGCTTTGAAAGCCAGCAGGGCTTGAGGGCAGGAGCTCCACAGGACTGGGGAGAACAGAACTTTCACTTTTGGAGGGTGCACACAAGGTTTCATGTACAATGGAACCCCACACAAAGCAGTAACTCCATAGGAGCCTGGGTTATACCTACCTGCAGGTCTTGGAGGGTCTCTTGGGGAAGCAGGGGTTGACAATGTCTCACAGGGGTGGGGGCAAGGATGCTGGTGGCAGAGGTCCCAGGGAATAAGGTCATCAGCTGACTTTTCAGTAGAAAGTCTGCAGGCCAGAAAGGAGTGGAACAATATATTTAAAGTGACAAAAGGGAAAAAAACTACAACCAAGAATACTCTACCCAGCAAGGCTCTTGTTCAGATTTGACAGAGAAATCAAAAGCTTTACAGACAAGAAAAACTAAGAGAAATCAGCACCACAAAACCAGCTTTACAACAAATGTTGGGTTAGCCAAAAAGTTCCTTCTGTATTTAAGTAAAAATAAAAGACATATTTTTCATTTTAACCAAGAACTTTATTGAACAACATACCCACCCTTTTGTTCCACTACCTTCTGCCATTTTTCATTTTTCAACTTCATAATTCCATCTTCTCAAAATTTTTTATCTTTTTGAGCAAAGAACTCTTCCAGGTGCCTTTTACAGTCTTCCATGGAATTGAAATTTTTTCCATAGAGAGAATTTTGTAAAGACCAAAATAAATGGAAAACCAAAGGTGCAATGTCTGGTGAATATGGTGGATGAATCAGAAATTCCCTGCCAAGCTGTAACAGTTTTTGCCTGGCCATCAAAGAAATATGCAGTCTTGCATTATCCTTATGGAAGATTATGCATTTTCTGTTGACTAATTCCAGACACTTTTCACCGAATGCTGCTTTCAGTTGATCTAGCTTGGAGCAGTACTTGTTGGAATTAATTGTTTGGTTTTCCAGAAGGAGCTCATAATAGAGGACTCCCTTCCAATCCCACCATACACACAGCAACACCTTCTTTGGTTGAAGACTGGCCTGTGGTATGGTTGGTGGTGGTTCATTTCACTTTCCACATGATCTTTTCCCTCCTACATTATTGTACAGTATCCACTTTTCATCACCCACCACAATTTTTTAAAAAAATGAAACGTTTTCATTATGTTTAAGTAGAGAATCACATGTGGAAATGTGGTCAAGAAGCTTTCTTTCATTTAAATTATGTTGAACCCAAAAATTAAAGCGATTAACATAACCAAGCTGGTGCAAATGATTTTCAACACTTGACTTGGATATTTTGAATATGTCAGCAATCTCCCATGTGGTATAATGTTGATTGTTCTCAATTAATGTCTCAATTTGATTGCCATCAACTTCAACTGATCTAGCCAACTGTGGCACATCATCAAGCAAGAAATCTCCAGCACAGAACTTTGTAAACCACTTTTGACACATTTGATCAGTCACGGCACCTTCTCCATACACTGCACAAATCTTTTTTTGTGTGTTTCAGTTGCATTTTTACCTTTCTTGAAACAATAAAGCATAATATGCCAAAAATGTTGCTTTTTGTCTTCCTTCTTCAATATTAAAATGGCTACACAAAAATTCACCAATATTGGTAAGGTTTTTTTTTTTTTAATGTAAGCTGATATGATAGCTGTCACAATACAATCTAAAAAAATTGTTTTGAATGAAGTTAAAGAAAACTAAGCACTACTAGTGTCACCTTATGGAAAAAAGCTGAATGAACCTTTCGGTCAACCCAATACTAAAGGAACTTCTCTAGGTGGAAAAGAAAAGGAGGCCACAATTAAAAAGAAGAAAATTACAAATGGGAAAGCTCACCAGTAAAGGCAAAGATACAGTAAAGGTAGGAAATCATCCACACACAAATATATCAAAACCGACAATCGTGAGAAGAGGAGTACAAATGCAGGATATTGGAAATGCATAGGAAATTATGAGATTAGCAACTTAAAACAGTCTTGTATGTATATATATATACATATGTACATACAAGTCCATATATATATATGGACTGCTATAACAAAACCTCATGGGAACCACAAGCCAAAAATCTACAATAGATAAAAACACACAGAAAAGCAAACCAAGCACAACACTAAAGATAGTCATCAAATCACAAGAGAAGTGAACAAAAGAGGAATGGAAGAAAAAAGACCTACAAAAACAAATCCAAAACAATTAACAAAATGGCAATAGGAACACACATATCAATAATTAACTTAAACGTAAATGGATTAAATGATCCAACCAAAAGATATAGACTGGATGAATGGATACAGAAACAAGACCCATATATATGCTGTCTACAAGAGACTCACTTCAGATGTAGGGATGCATACAGACTGAAAGTGAGGGGATGGAAAAAGATATTCCATGCAAAATGAAATCAAAAGAAAACTGGAGTAGCAATACTCATATCAGAACAAATAAACTTTAAAATAAAGACTGTTAAAAGAGACAAAGAAGAAAACTACATAGTGATCAAGGGAACAATCCGAGAAGATATAACAATTGTAAATATACATGCACCCAAAAAAGGAGCAACTCAATATATAAGGTTAACAGTCATAAAAGGAGAGATTGACAGTAACACAATAATAATGGGGGATTTTAACAGCCCACTTTCATCAATGGACAGGTTAACCAGAGGGAAAATAAATAAGGAGACACAAGCTTTAAATGAAACAGTAGACCAGATGGACTTAATCAATATTTACGGAACTTTCCATCTGAAAACAGCAGAATACACTTTTTTTCTCAAGTGCACATGGAACATTCTCCAGGATAGATCACATCGTGAGCCACAAGTCAAGCCTTTGTGAATAGAAAAAAGTGAATCATATAAATCACCTTTTCCAACCACAATGTTATAATATTAGAAATCAATTACAGGGAAAAAAAACTGTAAAAAACAAAAACAAATTGAATCTAAACAATATGTTACTAAAAAACCAATGGATCAATGAAGAAATCAAAGTGGAAATAAAAAAATTCCTAGAAACAAATGACAACAAAAACACAATGATTCAAAACCTATGGGATGCAGCCTAGCAGTTCTAAAAAGGAAGTTTGTAGCAATACAATCTTACCTCAGAAAACAAGAAAAATCTCAAATAAACAACCTAACATAACACCTAAAACAACTCGAGAAAGAGGAAAAAACAAAACCCAAAGTTAGTAGAAGGAACAAAATCATAAAGATCAGAGCAGAAATAAATGAAATAGAGACAAAGAAAACAATAGAAAAGATAAATGAAACTAATAGCTGGTTCTTTGAAAAGATAAACAAAATTGATAAAACTTTAGCCAGACTCATCAATAAAAAAGGGGAGAGGGCTCAAGTCAATAAAATTAGAAATAAAAAAGGAGAAGGTATAATGGATGGCACAGAAATGCAAATGATCATGAGATTACTACAAAAAACTATGACAATAAAAAGGACAATCTAGAAGAAATGGACACACTCCTAGAAAGGTACAACCTTCGAAGACTGAACCAGGAAGAAAGAGAAAATGTGAACAGACCAATCACAAGTACTAAAATTGAAACAGTGATTTAAAAACTTCCAATGAGCCAAAGTCCAGGACAAGATGGCTTCACAGGCGAATTCTATCAAACATTTAGAGAAGAGTTAACACCAATCTTTCTAAAACTGTTCCCAAAAATTGCAGAGAAAGGAATACTTCCAAATTCATCCTATGAGGACACCATCACCCTGATACCAAAACCAGAAAAAGATACCACACAAAAAGAATATTACAGGCCAATATCACTGATGAATATAGATACAAAAATACTCAACACAATACTAGCAAACCGAATACAACAATTCATTAAAAAGATCATACACCATGATCAAGTGTGATTTATCCCCAGGATGCAAGGATTCTTCAATATCCACTAATCAATCAGTGTGATACACCACAAAAACAAACTGAAGAATAACAACCCCACAATCATCTCAATAGATGCAGGAAAAGCTTTTGACAAAATTCAACACCTATTTATGATAAAAGCTCTTCAGAAAGTGGGCATAGAGGCAACTTACCTCAACATAATAAGGCCATATATGACAAACCCACAGCTAACATCATTCTTAAGGATGAAAAGCTGAAAACATTCTCTCTAAGATCAGGAATAAGACAAGGATGTTCACTCTCACCACTTTTATTCAACATAGCTTTGGAAGTCTTAGTCACAGCAATCAGAAATGAAAAAGAAATAAAAGGAATCCAAATTGGAAAAGAAGATGTAAAACTGTCATTGTTTTTAGACAACATGATACTATACATCGTAAATCCTAAAGATGCTACCAGAAAACTACTAGAGCTTGTCAATAAATTCAGTAAATTTACAGGACACAAAATTAATACACAGAAATCACTTGCATGTTCTATACTAACAACGAAAGATCAGAAAGATAAATTAAGGAAACAATCCCATTTATGATTGCATCAAAATAATAAAAAACCTAGGGATAAACCTACCTAAGGAGGCAAAAGACCTGTACTCTGAAAACTATAAGACACTGATGAAAGAATTTGAAGATGACACAAACAGATGGAAAGATATACAATGTTCTTGGACTGGAAGAATCAACATTGCCCAAATGACTATACTACCTGAGGCAATCTACAGATTCGATGCAATCCTTATCAAATCACCAATGGCATTTTTCACAGAACTAGAACAAGAAATTTTAAAATTTGTATGGAAACACAAAGGACCCTGAATAGTCAAAGCAATCCTAGAAAGAAAAATGAAGCTGACTGAATGAGGCTCCCTGACTTTATACTATGCTACAAAACTACAGTAATCACAACAGTATGGTACTGGAGCAAAAATGGAAATATAGATCAATGAAATAGTATAGAAAGCCCAGAAATAAACCCATGTACCTATGGTCAATCAATCTATGACAAAGGAGACAAGAATATACAATGGAAAAAAGACAGTCTCTTCAATAAGAGGTGTTGGGAAAACTAGACAGCTACATATAAAAGAATGAAATTAGAACATTCTCTAACACCATACACAAAAATAAACTCAAAATGGTTTAAAGACCTAAATGTAAGCTCAGACAGTATAAAACTCTTAGAGCAAAACATAGGCAGAACACTTTGACATAAATCGCAGCAAGATCTTTTTGGATCCACCTCTTAGAGTAATGAAAATAAAAACAAAAATAAACAAATGGGACCTAATTAAACTTAAAAGCTTTTGCATGGCAAAGGAGACCATCAACAAAATGAAAAACAACCCACAGAATGGGAGAAACTATTTGCCAACGAAGAAGCCAACAGGGGATCAATCTCCAAGATATACAAACAGTTCACACAGCTCTATGTCAAGAAAACAAACAACCCAATCAAAAAAATGGGCAATAGACATTTCTCCAAAGAAGACATACAGATGGCCAATAGGCTCATGAAAAGATGTTCAACATCACTAATTATTAGAGAAATGTGAATGAAAACTACAATGATGTATCACCTTACACTGGTCAGAATGGCCATCATCAAAATGTCTACAAACAATAAATGCTGGAGAGGGTGTGGAGAAAAGGGAACCCTCCTACACTGGTGGTGGGAATGTAAATTGGTAAAACCATTATGAAGAACAGTATGGAGGTTTCTTAAAAAACTAAAAATTGAACTACCATATGATTCAGAATACCATATATTCCCACTCCTGGGCATGTATCTGGAGAAAACCATAATTCAAAAAGATACATGCACCTCAATGTT
Source organism: Eubalaena glacialis (assembly GCF_028564815.1). Taxonomy (NCBI): domain Eukaryota; kingdom Metazoa; phylum Chordata; class Mammalia; order Artiodactyla; family Balaenidae; genus Eubalaena; species Eubalaena glacialis. Next base: position 30,815,107 of record NC_083730.1, read on the forward strand.
CATAGCAGCATTATTTACAACAGCCAAGACATGGAAGCAACCTAAATGTCCATCCACAGAGGAATGGACAAAAAAGGTGTGGTATATATATACAATGGAATATTACTCAGCCATAAAAAAGAATGAAATAATGTCATTTGCTGCAACATGGATGGACATAGAGATTACCATACAGTGTGAAGTAAGTGAGAAAGAGAAAGACAGATATCATGTGATATCACTCATATGTGGAATCTAATTTTTAAAAATAATATAAATGAACTTATTTACAAAACAGAAACAGGCTCAAAGATTTTGAAAACAAACTTATGGTTACCAAAGGGGAAATATAGAGGGAAGTGATAAATTAGGAGCTTGAGATTAACATACACACACTACTATATATAAAATAGATAACGAACAAGTACCTGCTGTATACCACAGGGAACTCTACTCAATATTCTGTAATAGCCATATGGGAAAAGAATCTGAAAAAGAATGAATGTATGTATATGTATAACTGAATCACTATGCTGTACACTTGAAACTAACACGACATTGTGTCAACTATACCCCAAATAATTTTTTTAAAAAACTAGAAGAAAAAGAAAGCAAATGGCCATACAAAGATGTATGCAGGAACGTTCATAGCAGTGTTACTTGTAATACTCAAAAACTGGACACAACTCAATAGTCCACCAAGAGGAGATTAAAGTAATTGTAATGCATCCATATAGTAGAATACAACTCAGCAACAACAGCAAATGTCTATTGATACATGCAAAAATGTGGAAGAACCTCAAAATAATTATGCCTACTGAAAGAAGACAGATCTCCCCCCAAAAATGAATGCATACTATATGATTCCCTTAACATAAAAGTCTAGAAAATGCAACCTAATCTATAATGCCAGAAAGTAGATCAATGCATTGTTGTTGTTTTATTTTATTCTTTACCACTGGACACCATTAAGTTTATTCCAGGGAGAGTGTGTGCCCATGAAGAGGCAATGAGGATGTTAGAGGTTACCTGGTGATAGGCTGCCCAAGGATGGCTGCAAATTCAGGCCCTGCAGGGCCTGATTCTCTGGTGGGTTGGGAAGCTCCATCTTCTGACCCAGCCCAAGGGGAGAAGGCACTCACTGATGTAGCAGTTTTGTTTTGTTTTGTTTTGTTTTGTTTTGATTGTTTTCAATTTGCAGGGTTCATTAATAGACATTTCAGCAGGCTTGATTCTCACACACATAGGCGATGACCTGGTCTTCTAACTGTCAGGGTACCCAGGAAGAACAGCTGGCAGAATGGAAGTTTGAGGGATCCCCATAGGCCAGAATCAGACACCTTGTTAAGGATGTAGATAGAGTAGACACACTACACCAGAGCCTTGGAAAGTTGCATGGGGGATGGGTTACAAAGGGTGTGAAGAGACTTTGGTGGGGAATGGATATGTTCATTATCCTGGTTATGGCCATGGTTTTACAGGTGTACACATATGTCAAAAGTTATCAAATTGTACATTTTAATTATGCACAAGCTATGTCAATTATGTCTCAATAAATATTTTAAAATTTTGTTTAAATAGCTGCAAACTATTAGTGGCTACTGAATTTGACAGTGTAGCTCTACACTGATGTAGTAGCAAAATAAATGTAACTAGGAAACATAGACAACAGCTCAGGATAAATTCAAGTATTCTGCTTTAGTGAGATCTCTTTTAAAGGGGTACTTTCCCTTCTGTATATCTCTAGTTGTATATCTCTAAGAATTTTTTTTTTTATATGTGTATTCTCCAAATGGAGGCATTTTTCTTTTTCTTTTTTTAATTTGTTTATTTTTATTTATTTATTTTTGGCTGTGTTGGGTCTTCGTTTCTGTGCGAGGGCTTTCTCTAGTTGCGGCAAGCGGGGGCCCCTCTTCATCGCGGTGTGCGGGCCTCTCACTGTCGCGGCCTCTCTTGTTGCGGAACACAGGCTCCAGACGCGCAGGCTCAGTAGTTGTGGCTCACGGGCCCAGTTGCACCGCGGCATGTGGGATCATCCCAGACCAGGGCTCGAACCCGTGTCCCCTGCATTGGCAGGCAGATTCTCAACCACTGCGCCACCAGGGAAGCCCTATCTCTAAGAATTTTGAAGGAACAGAATGGTTTATTTTTCTGCTACTTGCTGGCAAGAAGATTATCATCTAATCATGGAGATATGAAACTATAAATAACAACTTGAGAAAATATGCACGCAAATGACCAATGAGCAGGGATTACTATTTCCATTTAAGTTAAAAATGTTAATCAAGTTCAGAGGGTCCTAAGTGGAATTTGAAATAAGCTAAAACAATTTATAAATGTGATAGGACATGACTAGCTCTGGAACAAGAATAGTATAGCAATAAAAAGTGGGTAGGATAGCATGAAGAATATTTAGAGACAGGGGAGGCTGATCATTACTTTTGTCTGATAAGTGCCTCTAAAACTTCTCTCTTCTTCTTTCATATCCTGTCCTCTCTTACTTTCTGTCAAATAACACTGCCTCCTTTGCATATTGTTGTAAAAAGAACACCATGTTAGAATTTCGAATACTTTTGTTCTAATCTCTTTCCAACAGTTATTAGCTGGGTCTTTGAGAAAGTAGCAATCTCTTTACACCTCACTTTCTAAGGTGTAAAATATATGTATGTATACATATATATCCCTGCCTTACTTATTTTGTAGGTCTGTTGTGAATATGAAGTGAGATCATGAATATAACAGTGGTTTGAAAATTGCCAGGTGCTTTACAAGAGGAAGGGGTTATTCTTTGCTTTTATAGAAGTAAACGTTTTATTTCTAAAAGCACTTAGAACAATTTAATATTTACATAATAGCTAAGAAAGTGCACTTGTGGCAGTGAGAAACAGGGAAAACCTAGATTTGCACTTATAAATTCCTTTATATCGTCCACAGCAGTGCCCTCATTGTCCTGCCTAAAGTGAGTACTGAGTAATTTTTGATTACATAGTTTTGATTCCATGCCTGATTACTGAATGCCTTACTTATGTGATACTTTTCCTAGATTTTTATAGTTTTAAGGATCTGTTCATGTGAATATGTTAACTTCTAACTTTTGCGGGAACTCTTGAAGAATATAGGAATCAGGTTATATACAAAGTAAAAATACTGAGAGTCCAGCACAAATTCTATCAAATAGCAAACTTTTAATAATGAATCTTGCAGGCTTAATAAATGAGTTTTTTCTAACACCTAGATGAAACTGAGGGAAGATCGTGTGTTTACTTAGCCTTCTGGAAGACCTTACATTAGAATTAAAACAAATATTCAAAATAAACTAGTTCCATTTGTAGAATTATTAAGAAGAGCAATACCAATGACCCTATGAAGGGTGAATTCCTACATTTCCCCCACTATTCTTTACAGACAAAAACTACAGTTATCAAGAGTGATTTTGCATTCCCATAAGAAACAAACTTTAAAAATGTGTAATTTTCCTTTTGAAGAGAGGCATATATTTAGAAAACTCTTATTACAAGTAGATAAAATTTTAAAAGATAGAATCAGGGCATTCTACATTTCTTGATGAATTGAATGATTCTGTTTCTCTTTTGCTCTTCATAACCAAATGGCTAAGTTATGTTTTCCCAGTTGCATGTAGAATTTGACAAGATAGAGTAGTAACCTAGAGTTTATGTTGTAGAACACAAGGCAGGTTTCTGACTAAGCAGAAGCTTGAATTCCTGCCTTTTCAATCCCAGCTGCAAACTGAAGATGGTGTTTGGAATAGAATCTAGGGCATTTGACTTTCAATTCTCAACACCAACCATTTCATGACCCTTATTCATCACACTACTCAAAATGAGACATTTAATTAAGTGTGCTCAGATTTTAATACCCCACTTGATTGGCTATAACCCCAGGAATGCATGCAGATCGTATTGTTCTCTTCTTGGTTATCTTTTGCACCATACATTACTTTTCATGTGAAGACATAACTGTATGCCCCATTATGAGTTCTTCTGCTAGAAATTCAGGCTTTCTCATACCACATCCACAGCAGGATGCTTGCTACAACCAGACAAGCAGACTAAACTTCTGACATTCCTGTTAACATTGCTCATGAAACTTTGTAATACTGAAATACTGACAGTACTGAAAATAAATTTCAGAGCTGCATTTCCCTACCTGAGTCTATTATTTTATCTAAAACATTTTGATCTTTGTAAATTCACTTTTGAAATGTTCTATGTATTTGGAGTTAGAGTAACTTTCATTCTTTGGGAAGGAAAACTACTGCCCTGTTCTATATTACTACATCGGACAGACCTGATCATCTATACTTTGATGTGGAGGGGCCATCAATCAGCACATACAAGAGATAGTGGTCATCATTGTGGTAGTGGGGGTCCTCTCCTTTCAATGTATGTGTCTATTCGATTTGACATAACACAAAGTGACTGTGTTTATGTTTGTAGATGTCAGTTTTACTGAATCATGTATACACACTGTTAAGATTAATTTCCTTTATAATAGGGACTATGGCAGGCGCAAAAGAGCAATAGTTTTGGAGTCAGAAAGTTGTCTGAACCCCAGCTCTGGCACTTGGTACCTGTGTGATCTCAACAAATTATGTTATGCTTTCTGGAACTCAGTTTATCATCTATAAACATGGAATATTTGTACCCAAGTCAATGGGTTCTCATAAAGATTAAAACTATATTGTTATGTATATTACATATGTAAATATTATTTTTACATTTTTATGCTTTTCTTTATTACCCCAGTTCACAGAAATTACCCCTACCTCCTTCTGTAAGGGTTCCACTGAGCTCAGCCTTGTGGTTATTTATATGCCATTTAACCATTAGCAATGTGTTTCTTGGATATCTGAGTACATTGAAAGCTATTAGACAAAGAAAGCATATGGCTCTCAACCTGATAAACACTCATGATTGATCTGTGGTCTGTCAGAAAGGTCAGTGTAAGCTGGAATGATATCTAGAGAATAGAAAAACACAATATTGGAAATGATGTAATATTTTCCCATTCCCCACCAGCTTACTAAGTTATTGGGTTAATATTCTACATTGCTCTTGTAGACATAGCTTATTTTATGGAAATAAAATTATAGAATCCCCTGAAAAAAGTAGATTGCTACATCCTGGTTTCAGGGGCACAGCAGCCTAAAATGAATGAAGACATGTCACAGTGGGGACATGCTAGGGGAAAACATAGTTTTGTGTTTTACTTTCTTCCACATTGCCTGGGAGTTCCAATGTCCACTCTTGAGTCATTATGAAGCAGAGAGAGGCAGCACCTCTCAGTGCCAGACAGGCATTGGGTGTGTAATGTTGGTGGAGAAGTAGCCTCCATCTGGGACTACAAGCATACAACATATGCAAGAAAATCCACAAACCCCTGAGTATACCTACCCCTACCCACATATTCCTAAGCAATGGGTAACTATAAAGAAGAAGCCACACTTGGAAAATCTTAGCCCCTGAAGCAGAGGGTAACAAGAGTTCTCTGAAAGGCAGTCACCTGTGGGAGAACATATACAAATGAGATTTAGTTGAGCTCAGATTGTAACACCAGAAGATCTTCACTGTGAGGCACAATACGCTTCATTCCTACCTTCCCTAAGCCAACTAAGGAATTTCAAGATAAAATGGTACAAATGAACCTATTTGCAGGGCAGAAATAGAGAGACAGATGTGGAGAACAAATGTGTGGACACTGTGGGGGGAAAGGGGTAGGATGAATTGGGAGATTTGGATTGGCATATATACACTACCATGTGTGAAACAGATAGCTAGTGGGAACCTGCTCTATAGTGCAGGGAGCTTAGCTCAGTGCTCTGTGGTGATGTAGATGGGTGGGATGTGGGGTGGGGTAAGAGGGAGGTCCAAGAGGAAAGGGACAGATGTATACATATAGCTGATTCACTTCGTTGTACAGAAGAAACTAACACAACATTGTAAAGCAACTATACCCACCCCCCCAAAAAAAAGATGTACCCTGGATGTACCTTTCCTCATGCATATTTGCAAAGTCCCAGATATTGCAGAGGAGTATGAGCTAACAGAAAAGCAACCAATGAGCAAAATAGATGCATAAGTAGCATCACTGTTATAAAATTTAAAAAATCATGCACTGGAACATCTTATATCAAAGGAAGAATTAACAACCATTTTAAGTTAACATAACAAACATTCTTAATGAGATCAAGGCAATATTTGGCATGAAAAATGTGTGTGAAAATAAATAATTTAGTTTAATTGAGTAGTAGAATGTATAAAGCTAGAGAATAAATTAATAAATTTAAACATTGGTTAAAGAAACACTTCAAGATATGAAGAAGGCATAAAAACTGAAAATTAAAAAGAAAAATAATATAGGAGATAGAAATGGGAATGTCAATATTTGCAAAATATATTTCACAGAAAGGGCAAAATTCATTTGATTAAAGGAAAAATGTTTGAAGAAAATATTACTAATAATTTTTAAGAATTAAAGATTTTTAAAAATCTAGACTAAAAGTGTTCAACATTATCAAACAGGAGCTATAAGAAAAGAAAATACTAACTTAGAAATATTTGATTGAAATTTAATAATATCAAATATAAACAGAATTAAAGTTTCTGGAATAAATGAGTAATCTATAATGAACAAGTGTCATTTTGATGATAATCTTCTAACTAGCAACACAAAAACCAAGAATAATATGGAGTAACATATTCAAAATATTAAGAGAAAAACAGTAGTTTCTATGTAGAAGATTATTTTATCTATTTGGCTAAACTTTTATTTAAATTTGAAGGTGCAATAAAGGTATTTTAAGCTCTTCAAAGCTTTATACATGACCTCAGTTGTGCAAAATCTCAGGTTTTACAGGCTTCAGATAAATTGAGTTTCTCTGTGAAAACTTCTTGGAAAAAGTATTCCAGCAAGAAGCCCACTAAATTCCAGATAAGATCCCCAAACCATATATAAAAAATGAATAAATAATCAAAACAGCTAGAAATCTGGTTTAAGCATTAATAATAACATAACTGAGAGAATACAATTTTCTAAATAAAAAATATGAATCCATCTATCATGAAATCCTCCTATTAGATAGGGATAAGTTTGATTTAAAGAGAAGCCCCATCTGAATGAATTTCATTTTTGTATGGAATTTAACTACAGAATTCAAGTTAATTTTAAATTAGTGAAGAAAACTTCATATTCTAAAATAAAGTGTACCCTTCATAGTAGTCATCTTTGGAGGTTTACACTTATGACTGTGGTACTTTCCTTCAAAGAAAGTTAAGAAGCAATAAATAATAAGAACAACAATTATAAAAATAATCTGATTAGTATCCTCTAGCCCTACTTTTGGATCCAAAATTACATCATCTATTGGAGCACTTCATCTAACTCCAAAATAGTAATTTTTTAAATTATTTCCCAAAATCAAATTTACCATAAATGGACAAAACACTGACGATATCAAAAAGGTTTACACAGTCACCTTGATAAAATTGTGAAGGTGCTAGTATACACAAAACCACGTCAGTCTTTCCCATCTCTGAATCAAATTCATTCATGGCTGTCACTCTACTCAGCTCTTAGGCTTCAGATTATTCCTCCTCCTATCCCTTGACTGTTTATTCTGACTCTTTTTTTCAACGTCTAGTCTACTGTTCCTGTCACATGGCAAATCCCTAACAAACTGACTCACATCAATTTGTAGATGACAGCAGTTGACATTACTATGTTCCTTTTTTAGGACAATGATCATTAGTATTAGGGAATTCAAATCTAACTGTGACAGGCATAGTCGTCTTTTTACTCCTACAGCCAGGGGGAGGGGTGGATGATGTTTAAATAGGGGAATAGAGAGCTTCTTGTAGTCTATGATCTCTTTACACACATTTGACTGAAAGGCTGGATCAGGATTCATTTGTTTCTCTTTTCACAAACAAAATCATTATGACATGTGAGAAGCTGGTATTTTTGTCCATTTGTGATCAATCTCAATAGCTTGAGGGGATAAAAATCTAACACATGGTTATATGATTATTAGACTTGAAACATAAGCAAGAGAGTCAGACACTCATTTACCAAAATGGATCCAGCAGAAAATCCCAGAGTATTTAATGAAAATGAAAGGGTAAGTTTCCAAGAATCTAGGTCACTCTAAGCAATGGAAAGTAATGGGTTCCTGAACTCTTCAATAGCACACGTACCCAGAATAGGAACTCATGTAACCCATCAAGTACTCCCTTTCCATATATCACCAAAACAACTCATTGTTAAGAGAAAGCTTAGTTTATTGCTTTCCAAGGTAAGGATGACTAATACCTCAAAAAGGGAAAAAAACAAAGTTGCTATATTTATTGAGACTTTGAAGTCTGGTTTAAGTGCTGAAAACTTATTAGGATCATGATATAATTGATTAAGATTGGAGGACATTTGAGGCAAAGTGTTAAAAGGCTATAAATTTTCAACTGATACTTTCTATTGAAAAGTTGATGGATCTTTCCAAAGATCGGGAATAAACAATAAAGTTATTTGATACTTCAATCTTTCTGGAAAGGGTCTCCTGTATTAGTAAAGTTATCCTAATGAAAACAAGATGGTAACCAAGTCATATTTATATAGATAGTAAAGTGTGTGGCATGTGGTTTCAAATATTCAGGAATCTTCCTAATTTTTGGTAATCCACCAATGTCTCATATACTACATTAATTTTCATATTTCTTGAATCTTTTAAAGTTTCTAGTATGAAAACATTAAATAACTGATGAATAACTATAATAAATCAATCAAATTAATACTAGAGTGTACATGACTAATAAAAGGACTTTTTAAAAAATAGGTTTTGCTACAAGATCCAGTGGAAAGATTTATGGATCATGAAGAATCAGAGGGGAACACCTCATAGAATAAAAGGAATAACACTGAAATGAGACCAGAAGAAAACACAATATTTACATTTCTTCACCAATTTTCTAAGAAGTCTTTGTCTAAAACCACCATTGCACTCTAGACACCACTAGATATCAATAATGATAATAGATCTTTGGATATATCTTAGGAAATAGTGTTTCTGTTTCTCTGAGTCAAAGATTTTGTTGTAAGAAAAGAGGATAAGGAGATTTTCTATGTCTCCATGGACCTGTCAGCAGGACTTTCAAGCCCAGGAATTTGGATTTTCCCTCTATTCTCTTGTTTCATCCAAGAAGGCATAGATCCTTTGGAAAATATCTGGAGGTCCTATATCTGACTTTGAATATTTACAAATAATCAGTAAATTTAGATTATCCAACCTGGAAAATATCAATAGAAATCTAGAGGAAATCAGACATATGATCTACTACAATCCAGATAGTAGGCCCATAAGACAGAATCCTCTACATGTATGTTATAAACAATAAGTAATAAATGAGTTAGGAAATACATTCATTTTCTACTTTAAGCTTCCTTTTTTGAAACTCTTTATGGAAATAAGAATGAGGGTTAGAATGAAGGAAGAATTTGTGGATACTTAATATAGATACTCTTGTTCACTAGGCTTTGCATTTAAGCAAACAGTGCCCAAATTGGGAAAATCCTTAGAATGTGAGCCAGGTTCAAGGACAGGCTAGAGTCTCCTAATTTCAGTTCAGCCTGATGGATAACCTGTTCAGTTATATATTTGTGTAATTCAAGGAGTTAAAGATTATCAGAGGGCACCGACCTCTAATACATAGTCTATGTGGTGTATTATCTGACAGAATTCAATAGAAGAGGATAGTGTGGTTTTCTTCCATGTTCAAGATAGGGATGCCTATGACATATCTAGAGCTGCAGGAAAAGCCAGCCCAGCCCTATAATATGTGGGGATACAGGTCAAGAGTGGGGTTAGGGGGAGACAGGGAGAAGAAAGAGGGGAAAGTTGTGTATCAGGGATCAGAAAGCTCTGTGGAATTCCAAGGAAGAGATGGTCTGAAAGATCAACAGTAAACACACTAATTGTCCCAGCCTTGCCTCACCCACAATTCTCTGACTAACCCTGTGTCGTGCTAATTCTAACTTGACATGTTCCAATTCAGATCTAGATTCTATGTTCCCTGGGTATCTCATAAGAATGTTAGCTAGCAGTTCTGTTAGACTGTATACAAAGCCAGCTTATCCCAAATAGAATACACAAGGAGGACAGCAAAACAAAGCAGACAATACAAACAAAGAAAAAACCAAAACAGAACTCTTTTCTCTTGCAAAGAATGCACAGGTAGAAAGCTAAAACTGCTATAGTAGCTTATAGGAAATGGCAGACATTTTTAAAATAATGTTTTATTAAAAATTTAAGAAGTTATAAATGATTCTTGGAAACAACAGGGCAATTTGAAAATGCTTAATATAATTACCTATACAGAGGCAGTGGTTGAAATATAAATCTGTGGTTGACTCAGATTGCTTAGCAGGTAGGGTAAACCTTGTGGTGGAATTAATTTTTCCCTTCATATCTAAACACTTAGTTTCTATATAGATTGGAAATTTCTATAATAAGAAAAAAGTCTTAACAATTGTTGGACAATAGCATGCAAACTGTTTTAAATTTCTTCTAATAGTAAATTACCCTCTGCTGATTCCTTTGTTCAGTGGTTTACCCTTACTTCTGTTTTTCTCCTTTGCACCCTTAAAGAAGTCACATTCAGGGGAAACTTGAGTATTTGTCAGTAAAGTTTCTTAACTGCTTGCTTTTCCAAGGGTTTTCAAATAGTCTCAAAGAAATCTGTTTAGTTGTATATACCACTATTAGCTGGAATGGCAAAGGATGTTGGCCACTGCTTTTTGTCAGTTACATGAAGTATCCCATATGTGATGGCCTCTGCTGGGGAATAAACAAGAAACATGAGAGGGATTCCTTTTATCCCTGTGAACCTTGGAGTGTGGCTGAACCACAGATGAGAGCATAAGAAATGGAGAATTCTACTGTTATAAAATAATAGTCATTGTCCCTCTCCCCCTCAGTTCCCATGTATGCCCAGTTCCCTCACCTTCTCTTCCCACATTTTTCCATTTGTACTGTCCTCAGGTATTTCAGTAACACTAGGAAAATGTAAGTAATACATTTTTTTTTTTTAAAGTCAACTTAAAAAATATAGGTTTTAAATTGTACATCAATACATTCTCAAATCAAAGAGCTGGCTCCTATTTTCCTTTCATTCCTGCTCTCTGCCTGGCTTCACTTGGAGGGAGACATGTTATTTCCAGCTTGCTTATTTATTTAGCTATTTATTCATTTATTAAGTGTGTCTGTCAATTCAGTATCCAATCCATGCCAGTCACTTTGACCCATGCTGAGCAACCAGGGTGCAGGTTGTAGATAGGGAAGATTAAAAGAACTCCCAGGATGCAAAGTAAGGGGCATTCTAAGGTCAGTGGAAACAGATCTGGTATCACAGCTGAGAAAGTAATATTAATTAAGGTTTGGGTTGGTAAGAACATTTAAAGCCTGTATGTTGAGTAGAGCAGAGAATCAAGGAGTTGAAAGAAAAAGTATATCTACTGACTCTAGAGAGCTAAATTAAAAATGTTAACTGCCATTTTCGAACTCCTCCTCCAGGGTGCCATGACTGTTAAAGTGGAATTGAAATGTACCACTCCCAGGCTGAGAGCCATTTTGATCTGACAAAACAGAGCTACCCACTGTGCTAAATGTGCTGCCATTATTTGATGCCCTCATTCTTGGTTACAACTGTTTTCCAATTAATATCTTGGATGCATTATAAGTTTGCCCTTGATGCCAGTAATTAGATTAAAAAACTGGCTTAAACTGAACTCAGAAGTGAACAAATACCTTTTGATAACTTTATAGAGTCCTTTTTTTTTTAAAGTTAGTCAAGACTTACTTTTGTTTTATAGATTTCCCTGCCTCCAAAGACTTCAAATTACTGAAAGCATGATTCTAATTTTTACTTATTTTATGTGATCGGTTAGCTGGAAAGTTTCTGTTTTCTCCTTCTATCTGCTCTGTAGACTGGAAGACTGACTTATACAACCTCTCCAAATAGATTCCCTTGCTCTATAGCTTCTTCTTGGATTTGATGAACAGGAAGCACCAGCAAGAGATCAGAATTTATTCCCCTAGTTTCCTCACTGTTGCTCAACACTCAACTGCTAGTCACTGTTCCAGACAGTGGAGGAGAAGGCAGAGGGGAGAAGCATGGTTTATGGTTTCCCTACCCCTATTTCTTAAGTGCCTTGTAAACTGTTCATTTATTAAAGTTTCCTAAAATTAATCCAATTGGAGTATATTTCTTTATTTTTGTAATACTGACACAATGGGGAAACTGAGTTAGGTCTTGTTGGGCAGAAATTTCATAGAGGTGATGTGACAGAGACAACTGCATTGTCATTGAAAACGTTCAGGATAGAAATTCTCACTGACACTTGCTCACCATGTGATCTTGGTCTAGTTACTTAATCATTCTGTGACTGAGTTTCTTTCTCTGTAAAATAGGTAAGTTACTTTTTGGTTTCCTGTGAATTATATAATTTATGAAAAGTGCCTGAGACAAAGAAGAGTTTCTAATTTTGATAGCTAGCAATCAGTCCAACCATTCAAGTGTTAATAGGACCAATAATCCACATTCCACCATTGTAGAAGCAGGCTTCTCTCACCCACTTGCCACTAAATGCTTTCTTGCACTCTTAATAAATTCATTGATTTAACTAATATTTATTGATTTCCTGTCATCTAAATGACATCATGTTAAGAGCTGTGGAGAATTAAAATAAAACATAAGTCTTATTACTTAAGAAGCTTGTATTCCATCAGAAAGAGAAATACAAAGGAAATTATCACCAACTGGAGTCATTTTAACCACTCTCAGGGCTTCAAATATTCTTACCTAGGAAGTTAGATGCCAAAGAAAAATAGCTATACAGGAAATGTCAAAGTTGCAGATGCCAACAAACTAGAATAAAAAACATTTAAAGGAGTAAGTGATTCTTTTGAGTATGGAAGTGGTTATATTATAAAGGCAAGCCATAGGTGATCCTGAAATTTACTTCTGGAACACCCATTCAAGGAAATCAGGTAGGACTTCATGCCCATGACAGATTGACATCCATTCACAGACCCCCCTTTTCTCAATTTAATTCAGTAATCCTTTTACACAAACTTTAAACTGGCCATCCAAATTATATTTTTAAGGCAAACTTATTTTAATTAATTTGTTATAGATGATACAAAGGATGCATCCAATCTTTAATTCTACTCCAGATACTCAGGGATCCCTGATCCTCCTTCAAATGTAGATTTAAAACACTTACCCTGTTATTACTGTTTTGGTTAGTCACAGGATTTTCTAAAATGAAGAGTTCATGGTTATAAGGATAAATGTTGCACTCCTGGAAAGGAAGCATTTAATTGATTTATTTGAGATCTCATTTTTTTTCTTCAACAAAATAGGAAAATGTTGAATTTTTCCACAAATAATTCATATTTACATCCAATTTCAATACTAAGCCATTAAAGATACATTAATATCCTTAAAGCCTATTTTTTCATCAGGTGAGAAAGATGGGAAATTCAGGTTCTTCAGGGAGACAATTGCTTCTAATATCTTGCCATGTCACATAAATGACCACTGTTTCTGCCTATTTGAGTAGTTTGACCAGAATATATATAATTGTTACTCTTAGAATTTTTTAACCCTCAGAATTTACTAAATTTCTTAGGAGTCCATTTATATAAAGAAACCAAAGGAGGTGTATCCAAGATGGTGGAGTAGGAAAACCCTGAGTTCACCTCTTACCAAAATTACAACTATTTACAGAGCAACTATCAAGGAGAATGACCTAAAAACTACATGAAAAGATTTTCCAAAACTAAATATATAAACAAGGAGCCACAACAAGATGACAGGAAGAGCAGAGACATGGTATAGTCAAGACCTACACCCCTAGGTAGGTAATCCACAAGTGAGAGGATAATGACAATTGTAAAGATTCCTCCCAGGAGCCAGGAGTCAGAGACCCACATTGTGCTCCCCAGCCCAAAGGTCCTGCATGAGTCCCCAGAATATCTGACTTTGAAAGCCAGAGTGGCTTGTGTATGGGAGAGCCAGAGGACTGTAGGAGAAAAAGACTTCACTCTTAAAAGGTATGCAAAAATCTCACACAGTCCAAGTCCCAATGCAAACCTGGTAATTTGAGAAGACTCTGAGAAAGACTACTTGCTGATCTTAGAGAGCCTTCCAGAGAGGTAGGAGGCAACTGGGACTCACTCTGGGGACATAGACACTGGTGGCAGACATTTTGGGGGTTGTTCTACCACAAGGACACTGGTGCTGGTAAGCACCATTTTAGAGTACTTCCTCTAGTCTATTAGTGCTGGGGATTTACCCACACACCAGAGGGCCAACACCAGTCCTGTGACCTACCTGTAATGTAGCCAGCTTCCCTGGGACCCAGCCCCATCTATCAGTGGACTGACAGACACCACACAGGTCAAGGCCTGGCAGCCAATCAGGCTGCCAACTGGGCCTCTGGTGCACTGAAGAAGTCAGCCCTACTACAAAAGAAGGGCCCATGCAGCCCACGTAGGGGGCACCCCTAGATAAATATGGTGACCTGAGGTGAGTGTGCTGCTAGGCCCCATAATATGCCTCCTACATAGGCAACTTCTTCAAGTTTGGAAAATGTAACCAACCTACCTATTACATAAATATAAACACAGAAAATTAGGTAAAATGAGTCAACAGAGAAATATGTTTCAAACAAAGGAACAAGGCAAAACCTCAGAGAAAGAACTAAACAAATTGGAAATAAGCAATCTACCCAATAAAGAGTTCAAGATAACTATCATAAAGATGCTCAATGAACTCAGGAGGATAATGGATGAACAAAATGAGAATTTGAACTAAAATTTAGAAAATATAAAGATAACCAACAGAGCTGAAGAACACAAAATTGAAATAAAAATATACTAGAAGGAATAAATAGTAGTTTAGATGATAGAGAGGAACAGATCAGTAAACTGAAAGACAAAGTGGTGAAAAAATCACCCAAGCTGAACAGAAAAAAAAAAAGAAGAAGAAGAAGAAGAATTTTAAAAATAAAGATAGTTTAAGAGACCTCTGGGACAACATCAAATATGCTAACATTTGCATTACAGGGGTCCCACAAAGAGAAGAGAAAGAGAAACGGACAGAGAATGTATTTGAAATGACAATAGCTGAAAACTTCCCTAATCAGGGGAAGGAAACAGACCTCCAAGTCCAGGAAGCACAGAGAGTCCCAAACAAAATGGACTCAAAGAGGTCCATAACAAGACAAAGTATAATTCAAATGGTTAAAGATAAAGAGAAAACTCAAAAGCAGCTAGAGAAAAGCAATTAATTACATACAAGGAAACTCCCATAAAACAATGAGCTAGTTTTTCATCAGAAACTCTGCAAACCAGATGGGAGTGGCATGATATATTCCAAATGATGGAAACACCTACAACCAAGAATATTCTACCTGCCAAGGCTACCATTCAGATTTTAAATAGAGATAAAGAGCTTTACAGGCAAGAAAAAACTAAGAGTTCAGCACCACTAAACTGGCCTTATGAGAAATGTTAAAGGGACTTCTCTAAGCAGAAAAGAAAAGGCCACAGCTAGAAATATAAAAATTACAAAAGGGAAAATATAACTGGTAGGCAAGATGAACCACTTATAAAGCTATTAGGAATGTTAAAAGACAAAAGAAATAAAATCATCTATACCCACAATAAGTAGTTAAGGGATTCACAAAATAAAATAATGTAAAATAAGACATCAAAAAACATTAAAAATACGTGGTGGGAGTTAAAAGGCAGAGTTGTTAAAATATGTTTGAAATTAAGAGATCATCAACTAAAAATAATCATATATACATAGTTTATATAAACTTCATGGAAACAAGTGAAAAAAACCTATAATGGATACACACACAAAAAAAAAAAAGAGAAAAAAAATCCAAACATAACACTAGAGCTAGTTATCAAAACAAAAAGGAAGAGAGCATAAGAAGAAGAAAGGACCAAAAGAGAACTTTTCTCAAAAGAAACCCCAAAACAATGCACAAAAGGCAATAAGTATATACTTATCGATAATTACTTTAAATGTCATTGAACTAAATGCTCTGATCAAAAAAACATGAATTGGCTGAAGAATTAAAAAAAAGAAAAAGACATATATTTGCTGCTTACCAGACACACACTTCAAATCTAAAGACACACACTGACTGAAAGTGAGGGGATGAAATAGGGTATTCATGCAAATGAAAATGAAAAGAAAACTGGGGTAGCCATACTTGTATCAGGCAAAGTAGACTTTAAAACAGAACTGTAAAAAATGACAAAGAAAGACATTACATAATAAAAAGGTATCAACCCAAGAAGAAGCTATAACTGTTGTAAATATATTTGAGCAAAACATACAAACACCTAAATACATAAAGCAAGTATTAACAGACAAAAAGGGAGAAATTGACAGTAACACAATAATAGTAAGGGACTTTAACACCCCAATTACATCCATGGGCAAATTATCCAGAAAGAAAATCAACAAGAAAACACCGGCCTTTAAAGACACATTAAAGCAAATGAGCTTAATGTGTATATATATATATGAATATTCCATCCAAAAGCAGCAGAATATATGTTATATTCAAGTACCCATTGAACATTCTCCAGTTTAGATCACATGCTATGCCACCAAACAAGTCTCAATAAATTTAAGAATATTGAAATTATATCAGGCAACTTTTCCAACCACAATGCTATGAGACTTGAAAGCAAGTACAAGAAAAAAAAACTGCAGAAAACATGGGTGATAAACAATATACTGCTAAACAACCAATAGGTCACTGAAGAAATCAAACAGGAAATTTAAAAAATACCTGAGACAAATGGAAGTAGAAATGAAAATGGAAACACAGCAATCCAAAATCAATGAGACATAGCAAAAGCAGTTCTAAAAGGGAAATTTACAGTGTTAGAAGTCTACTGCACAAATAAAGAAAAATCTCAAATAAACAATTTAAACTAAAAGAGCCCCAATTTAAACTATCAAAGCCCCAAATCAGTAGAAGGAAAGAAATAATAAAGATCAAAACACAGATAAATGAAATAGAGACTTAAAAAATAATAGAAAATATCAACAGAACTAAGTGCTTGTTCTTTGAAAAGATAAACACAATTGATAAAACTTTTGCCAGGCTCATCAGGAAAAAAAGAGAGAGGGCCCAAATAAATAAAATCAGAAATGAAAGAGGAGAAGTTAAAAATGACACTACAGAAATGCAATGGATCATAAGAGATGACTACAATTATATGCCACAAAATGGAAAACCTAGAAGAAACAGATGAATTCCTAAAAATGTACAATCTCCCAAGACTGAATAAGGAAGAAATATAAAATAGGAACAGACCAATTACTAGTAATGAAACTGAGTCAGTAATAAAATAACAAACAAACAACAAAAGTTGAGGACGTGATGGCTTCACAGATGAATTCTACCAAACATTTAAAGAAGATTTAACAACTATCCCTCTCAAACAATTCCAAAAAATTGCAGAGGAAGGAATGTTTCCAAACTCATTCTATGAGTCATCACCCTGATGCCAAAACAAGACAAAAACAGCACAATAAAATAGAATTATGGGCCAATATCACTGATGAACATATATGCAAAAATCCTAAAAAAATATTAGTGAATTGAATTCAACAATACATTAAAAGGATCATACACCACGATTAAGTCAGATTTATCCCAGGGATGCAAGGATGGTTCAATATCTATAAATCAATGTGATACTCCACATAAAAAAAAATGTAAAATAAAAATGATATGATCATCTCAATAGATGCAGAAAAAGCTTTCAACAAAATTCAATGTCCATTTATGATTAAAAAAACTCTCAGCAAAGTGGGTATGGAGGGAGTATACCTCAACATAATAGAAGCCATTATGTGACAAACCTATAGCCAACATTATACTCAATGGTGAAAAGCTGAAAGCATTACCTCTGAAATCGGGAACAAGACTAGGATGCCCACTCTTGACACTTATTTCAACATAGTACTGGAAGTCCTAGCCAAGGCAATCAGAGAAGAAAAAGAAATAAAAGGAATCCAAGTTGGAAGGGAAAAAGTAAAACTGTCATTGCAGATTATATGATACTATATATAGAAAATCCTAAAAAAATCCACAAAACTATTAGAACTAATAAATGAATTCAGTAAAGTTGTGAAATGTAACATTAGTATATAGAAATCTGTTGTGTTTCTATACAATAACAATGAACTATCAGAAACAGAAATTAAGAAAACAGTCCCATTTACAATCTCATCAAGAAGAATACAATACCTAGAAATAAATCTAAGTACTGAGGCAAAAGACTTGTACTCAGAAAACTATAAGACTGATGAAAGAAATTGAAGATGACACAATGAAATGGATATCTTTCCATTGATATGGATATTGAAATGGATATTTTCCATTGATATCTTTCCAATGGATATCTATCCATTTCATGGATATCAATCCATGCTCATGGATTGGAAGATATTAATATTGTTAAAATGATCATACTACCCAGAGTAATCTACAGATTTAAAAATACAAATACCCATGACATTTCTTTTACAGACACAGAACAAATTATTCTAAAATTTGTGTGGAAACACGAAAGACCCTAACAGCCAAAACAATCTTGATAAGGAACAAAGCAGGAGGTATCACACTCCTTGCTTTCAACCTATACTAAAAGCTACCATCGTCAGAAGAGTATGATACAGGCACAAAACAGACACATAAATCAATGGAACAGAATAGAGCCCAAAAATGAACCCACACATTTATGGTCAATCTATGACAAAGTAGGCAAGAATACACTATGGGGGAAAGACAACCTCTTCAACAAATGCTTTTGGGAAAACTGGACAGCTACATGCAAAAGAATCAGACTGGACTACTTTTTCATACCATATACAAAAATAAACTCAAAATGGATTAAAGTAAAAGTAGGCTCTAACACCTAAAATTAGGATCCAAAACCATAAAACTCCTAGAAGAAAACATAGGCAGTACACTCTTTTACATTGGTCTTAGCCATATATTTTTGCCTATATCTCCTCAGGCAAGGGGAACGAAAGCAAAAATAAACAAATGGGACTACATCAAACTAAAAATCTTTTGCACAGCAAAGGAAACTAGCTATAAAACAAAAAGGGAGAAGATATTTGCAAATGAGATATCTGATAAGTGGTTAATACTCAAAATATACAAAGAATTCATACAACACAACATCAAAAATTAAACAACCTGATTAAAAATGGGGAGAATAACTGAATAGACATTTTTCCAAAGAAGACATAAATATGGCCAACAGGTGCATGGAAATATGTTTAACATCACTAATCCTAAAGGTAATGCAAATCAAAACAAGATACCACCTCACACTTGTCTGAATGGCTATCATCAAAAAGATGACAGGTAACAAGTGTTGGGGAGAATGTGGAGAAAAGGCAACCCCTGTACACTGTTAGTGGGATTGTAGATTGGTCAGCCACTGTGGGAAATGTTATGGAATTTCATCAAAAAATTAAAAATAGAACTGCCATATGAACTAACAATTTCATTTCTGTTTTTTTATCCAAAGAAAATAAAAACACTAATTTGAGAAGTTACATGCACAAAAATGTCCCTTGTGCCATTCTTTACAATAGGTCACATACAGAAGCAACTTAAATGTCCATTAATAGATGAATGGATAAAGAAGATGTTTATATATATATATATAAACATATATACATACAATGGAATGTTATTCATCCATAAAGAAATGAAATCTTGCCATTTGACAACATGGGTGGACATCGAGTGTATTATGCTAAGTGAAATAAGTCTGACAGAGAAAAATAAATACCACATGACCTCACTTACATGTGGAGTCTAAAAAACAAACAAAACCCAACAAAATAAAACAAAAACAGCTTCATAGATACAGAGAATAAATTGGTGGTTGCCAGAAGGAAGGTCTTGGTGGGGATGGTGGGCAAAACAGGTGAAGGCGATTAAGAGGTACAAATCTCTAGTTATATAATAAATAATTTTCAAGGGTATAATAAATAGCATAAAGAATATGGTTAATAATATAAAATTGCATATGGGGTCAGATAGTTACTGGACGTATGGTGGCGATCATTTCATATGCAAATGGCAAATCACTGTGTAGTACACCTGAAACTAACATAATATTGTACATCATCAATATTTCAATAAAAAAGAAATTATAGAAATGGATATATAAATTGATTACATATAGAAATGTTTGTTTATATTATAAAAGAATGAAATCTATAAGCATAAACACACACATAAAAAAGACACAAAAGTAATGGGTTTTTGTACTAGTCAGTTGATACTGAAGGATCTGGTCATGTGAATTGAGATGAGAACAATTTTTTTCTATGGCCTCCCACTTGCCCTAGTGGTTGGAATGAGGTTCATGGTCCTGGCTTACTGCCACCTGAAGCTCTTGTGTGTGTTCTTGGATGTGTGAGTTTGAGCATTAAAGGTATGTCAAAACACTCATGAGCATTTTAGTGAGTCAATGAACTATATGCTCCAGTGCTTTCTTAGGAATACAGACAATTTTCCATATAGTGCACATCCAATATTATTAAAGACAAGCTATATGATTTCTACATCTACCAGAGATAGTCTATCATGGAATACAAACAGACACAATACATAGACATACAGACACATGGCCATGCACACAAACATGAGACAAATGCACACACATACACACACAAACAAACACATGCTTTCTTTCTGTTTCTCAGAATGACATGCTTTGAGTGATGTAAAATCATCAGGCAGGGTTATGTGAGACATCACACACAGGTGAAAGATCAATTGGTTGTGAGCTTTTACTATATATTCCAATCCGTCAGAGGCTTGGGCTGTTGAACCATAAAATAGAGGCAAGACTTAAAAATTACTTTTTTAGCCAGTTGAAGTTGAGAGAGTTTATTACTGCTTCAGCTCTTTCCTTGTTCCATTTCCCCACAGGAAAACACACCAGCTTATACTATTTCTAACTGCCAACTTCAATGCCCTGAACCCTGACACAGTCTGTATTCCAGAGCTAGTCATATTTGAATAGATGCTTTGAAAGACTGTCTACATTCATGACTGAAGGGCTGGCTCTTTGCACCTGCATGTCCTCATTTGTTTGCATTCTACTAATGAGAGTTCTACTAATTTGCAGAAATGAGATCTTAAAACTTTATAAAGGGGAAGAATCTTAGCTATCATATGGATAAGCACTCTTCTTGTAAAAGCAATGCAACTGAAGCCCTAATAGGTGAAGTAACTTTTCCAGGGTCACACAACATCACCATAGTAGTTTTATGATTTGGGGATTTGACAGACTCCCCTGCCCAACCTTGAGACACATTCAAAGGTGTTGAGCACCATGCTAATGAATTTCACAATATATTATATAATTTACTTAATTATCACAACATCTCATAAGATAGATATAATCCTATTTTACACTTGAAAATTACCTAGCTGGTAAATGGAGGGATGTAGACAAGAACCTATGTCTCTACACTACCTTTCCAGTGATAGATCTGTACAAAATCTCCCTCTCTAGAATCACTGATTAAAATGCAAATACACCTGAGAATTGTGGTCTTAGAAGCTAATACCTCAGTTACTAATTCTGTTTTAGGGGGGATTAGTTGACAACTCAGTGAGAGTAAGAATTGGACTCTGAAGTTGTGTTTAAGGCAGCTTTATTTGATGGTGAAATTGAAACCGAGCAACTCAGATTGGGACTTGAACCCACAGGCCGGGACTTGAGCCTGGACAGAACCCAGATGGGACTTGAACCCACAGTCTTTTAATTGAGATCACACACCTGGTCTCAGGACTTAAAGAAGCTGAGGTTCTTTATGTCTCATTGCAGAAAGAATTCAGTGAGAGACAAAGTGATAGGTAAGAAGTGGATTTATTTAGAGAGAATCACGCTCCACAGGCAGAGTATGGGCCATGTCAGAAGGCGAGAGGCCCTAAATATGGCATGGCTAGTTTTTACAGACTAGGTAATTTCATAGGCTAATGAGCGGGAGGATTAGTCCCACTATTTTGGGGAAGGGGGGTGATTTCCAGGAATTTGGCCACTGCCCACTTTTTGGTCTTTTATGGTTAGCCTCAGAACAGTCATGGCACTGGTGGGTGTGTCGTTTTAGCATGCTAATGTATTACAATAAGCGTATAATTAAACTCAATGTCCACTGAAAGTCAAATCTTCTGCCATCTTGGACCTAGTTGGTTCTAACCAGTTTTTGTCATATCTTATGGCTATGTCATTCTTTTAAAGGTTGTGCCCTGTCCCCTTCCCTCCTGTTTCAAAATGGCAGAGTGTAAACTACCTATTTCATAAATTTGCTTTGACCTACTGCTACTCCCTAAGCTGTGTTGTAGCCTAGTAGAGGAGCAGATGGAAAATCAATTGCCAGATAACAGATAGTCTGGAGAAATTGAGTCCACCCCTATCCATCCCCTTCTGAGAGAGCTCTATTTATAAATAGGTTAGCCCTGAAACCCTCAGAGAAAACCCATTTTCTGGTGAACAGGACAAGTCTCCTCCAGTCAGTCTCATCACTTTGTGGCCTCTATAAAGATAAATAAAGATATATTTGTGCTGAATCCATAATTAACTGGGGAGAGCATAATATTAATTATTTTGCTCAATTGTTAATCAGTGCGGTGTTTCCCTCATGCATCCTTCTCCTTGCACACCAACCTGTCAGACAGTAGTAATTGTTGCTTGAACAGGTTTGGGTAAAAGTCTCCAAGGAGGACCAACTCTCTTGTTCCATTAGCAAGAACACATATAGATCATTTTCAGCGCTAATCTAGGGCTAAAATCAATTATGTCTCTTGTATTTAAAAATTAAATTGACTTGCCTTGGGAGTAGAATGAGGGAAAAATACATTCCTCCTATTATGTGTAATTACAATTGTAAAACATTTTCCTTTAGAATATAATTGCTGCCTTCAGAGGCTGAAGTGGGCAAGCGAGAAGTCTTTAGTGGAAATGTTGAGCTTTCTTTCAGGTTTTTCTTTTGCTTTTGTTTCCCACCCCTCCCCAGGCTTGTTCTTCCTCTTCATTTTAATGCTAATATAACCCTGTGGGTTCTCTAAGCCTTCTCAACTTTCAAAGAATCTCAAATGTAATTTAGGGCATAAGGAGCAAAAAACAGTTTAGAAAACAAAGAGCTAATTATGCCTGTAATCTATATAATGAAAATTTCAATCTCACTCTTATTTATTTAGTGTTCATTTCGTGGCCAGGCCCGAGTTAAGTGCTGTGGGAAATGCACACACAAATGACACGGTCTCTGCTATCAAAGTCTTTGGTTCTGATGAATTATCCAAGTATAAGTTGTATGAAAAATAAGCAGTTTTTTTTTTTTAAATTTAAGATATGATTATTGACCAAGGATGGGCATTCCAATGCTTTGGGAGATCAGTAAATTAGAAGACCACGGAATTGATTATGGGTCTCTCTTAAGACTCATTTCTCATACTTATCTTATTTCCTCCCTCAGAAATGCAATGATCCGATTTTAGGAGTATTTTGGCTACAAAAAACAGTAACCAACTAACTCTAAATGGCTCACATATAAGGTTGCTATGAGACAGGAAGGAAATAGGTAGGGCACAACCATTAAAAAAATGAGGGGGGATACAGCTGTTGAAAAGAATCAGGATACAACAAAAACCGGCTGGAATCAGCTAAAACCAAAACGGCATCAAGGATGGCTCGGTCATTAGCTCATTATACCTTCACTATAATAGTAAAAGTCACTCCCCCTCATGCCATGACACCTACAAAGATTACTATAAAAGGGAAAAAGTGGGCAGGAGCCCAATTCCTGGAAACCCCACCCCTTCCCTCAAATAGTCTATTCCTCCCACTCAAATTACCCAGCCTTTAAAACTAACCACCTCCACACCCCGCCGCCGCTCTCCCCTTCTGAAACAACCGCCTTCTGCTTATGGAATGTGTATCTCTCTAAATATACTTGCTTTCACTTTACTTTGGCTTGCTCTTGAATTCTTTCCTGTGTGAAGCCAAAGACCCTCACTTGGTGAGCTGTCCCAGGCACTAGTGCATGTCCTGGGATGTGACATTTCTCTCTTCTGCAACAGCTGGATAAAATGCAGGCTACCCAGTTAAATGTGAAATTCAGACTGTTTAAAAACAAGACAACAGGCCACAAGTGGAGTTGTTCATGCTAAGCCTAGCGTCACCAAACACAGACTTAATTACCATTTTAGCTTTCCCAGAAATGGAATCTTAAACCAATCAGGAATCACCTGATCAGCACTAGTTATATAATTTTCCTGATAGACTCCTGCCATCCCCTAAAGGACAGTAACCTTGCAATAACCAACCCACTTTTTCTGTTTCAGCCTTGTATAATACCTGTTTCTGCTCCCTTCTGCTTATAAAAGTCTTCAGAGATCCCATCTATCTGCTAGATTGGATGCTGCCTGATTCAAATGGATTTTTGCTCAAATAAACTCATAATTTTTAATATGTCTCAGTTTTTCTTTTAATAAGATAATCAACTAGTAGAGACATTTTTTAAATATAAGTATACAACAATTATTGCATGGGACATACTTATACTGAAACAAATGTATTCATTGTTTATCTGAACTTCACATGTAACTAAGAGTTCTATATATTGTCAAATCTGACAAACCTATTTATGTAAAGAGAGCCATTTGTTATTAGGATGTATGATGTCTCCAGGAACTCAAAAGGTGGAGTTGTAGCTTGGCCTCAGAAATAGACTAAGATAGTGATTCAGGGCACAGAAACCTCTTTTTCTGTCTCCCATCTCTGTTTCTCTTTATATATCTGCTTTATTCTTGGCTTTTGCTCCAGGCAAATTTTCTTTATTTACCAATGCCAGTCATGGAAAGTAGACATTACTGACTATTTTAGTCTCCTCTTTTAGGAACTGCTTAGTCTAACTCAAAATATCTGGAGAAAAATGTTGATTGGCCAAACTTTTGACAGTTTCCCACTCTTGGGACACAAGTGTAGTGTGAGATTAATCTCATATTATACAAACACGGCTACTCCTGTAAAGCCATGTGTGTTAATGGGCAGTCCTCATAAAAGTGATTGTAGAAGAGAAAAATGGTCACACACAAAAAAACTGGTGTCGACTATAACTTTTAAAATTAGTAAATCCCAAATATATATTATTGTAAAATCTCTTCTAGAATTTCTGCTTGCTAGAATGATTTACCTTGAAATCCTTTGTCACCTTAAAATCACCCTAGTAAAAAACCATAGCTCCAGTTTTCTATTAAAATTAGCATTCTCATTTAATTTATTTTTGTCTGTATATGACAGTATTACACTCCCCCATTGCCTTCAAGTCATTATTGACTCTTTCACATGTTGTCAGTCTCCAAACTCTGTTAATGCTTCCATCATAATATTTTTAAAATTTAATTCTTTTTTCTTTTCCATATTACATAATTTTATAATTCTACTTGTGCCTTCATCACTCGTTTATGAATTACTTAGGTTGTGTAACAAGTCTTCCATATTCAGACTCTTCTCATTTCAAAAGACTCTAGACACATATCAGTTTTAGATTAGTTTTGTTGTTATTGTTGTTTAAGCAGGTTACATGTATCATCTTCTCTAATTCAAGACTAAGTCACTACCATCTATAGACTCTGGAATGGTAAATGGAATAATTCCTGTTTTAAAGACTTAGCTCCTTGATATAGAATAAGTTCTAAGTTCATTTTTCTTATGTCATAGGGCTGCTATCATGATAAAATGCTTCCAAATTTATTGTTTATGGGTTTTAGCACTGTATTTGTGCTTTACAAATGATATCTATTAATATCAATATTCAAGGTTTTAACCTAATTCTTCAAATTGCTCACCAGCTTTTTTTCCTGCTATTTATTTATACAAACTTTCTTCTTGATACAACTAACCTATGCAAAGTCTCCTAAACACAACTTGGACATTGTTAATTCTGTGCTTTTCTGTATAATATCCCCCTACCTAAAATATCCTCTATTCTTTTCTTTCCCTATTTTAGTTTTTCCTAGTTGGTGAGGCCTACCTGAAGCTCTGTGACTTTTACAAAGGCTATTTTGACAGTCCCAGCCCTCAGTGATATATCTTTTCTTCAAGAAGTTTTGATATCTATAGTCTTCCATCTTATATCTTGAATAAGGTTCTAATAATTTTACATTATTAATGATTTTAAATCACATATCCTGTTAATACTAACTATATTTCAGACTCCAGCATAGAAGAGGCTATATTTTCTATATCTTTGTACATTTAATCAAAACAAGTATCTAATTAATTGGTATAATTATAAAATTTAATACAGTTGATTAGATTAAAAGCACTAGACAACAGACAGTTCCAAAATAGTTTAACATACCCTCTCTGGAAATAAAATAAAAAGAAGTAGAACCATTATGGCAACTTGGAAGTCATTTTATATGGGTTGTCCCATAATCCCCATTTACAAATTTATAGTCAGAATTTTCATTAAGGAAAAGGTCATGTTGGAGTTTTGAACACTCTAAAACCAGAAGTCTGTGTGAATCATCTTCCAGAAATTGTACTTTATTAAATTTTTTATTTTATTAAGAAAGTGATCAATAAAAACAAATCTGATTCCTTCAGATTCCACAAATTATGTATTTCACTACTGTGTTCATTTGACTGTTATCAAACCAATTTCAATGAGTTTTCAAGACAAATTAGCCATCAGTCAATGAAGACAAGAGGTAAAATTAGTTTGAAAATAATCACTTTGACTTTCATGGAACAATACCATCACAAAATGCTCTACTGATTGATTAAGATAAAGGGAGAAAAAAACTGCTTTGAGTTAAAAAACAAATATTCTAAAATGCACTGATAATGAAACCTAATTTTGCAATGAAATCAGATCAACTGTATATTCATTGTGCTTGAAAAGTAGTGACAATGCTATATAACTATAACTGATTTTCAGTTCCTAGAAATACATAGTAATTGTGATAGAAATAATACCAGCGGTATAGTAGAAGCAGCAGTCATAGTGATGATAATAATAGTTATATGGTTATTATAAATGAAAAAATAACAAAATAATCTGTAGTTACCAATTGGTATAAGATTATAAATGATATAACTATTTCACCCACCCTAATTGTAATTGAGGTGGGATTGATCCATCACCAAAGGCTGGTTGTGGTTGACCTAAACCAGTTTAGAGAATCTCATCACTTCTACGGCAGTGACAGTGAAGGCCTATGCTGATCAACGTATGACATTCCTCTGGCCACAGAGATGTTCAGTGAGCTTTAACAGTAGGCAATCATCATGACACCCAGAGACACATTTGATGGTTATGAAACTTGACCTTCTCTCCCCACACTTCCTGAAATTACTGAGAAGGGAAATGGGTCAATTTGCTACTGGTAGCCGCTTTGTGACCTGAGGCCACCAGGTTGAGGATGAAGCTGACATTCAGAGGATGCCAGAGACAGTGAGGGAATAACAGAGAAATGGAGTCAAAACCCTGACAGAATTAACCCTGAAACTATAAATCCTAAACTTTCTATCAATATGAACAAATAGCTACCTCTTTTTTTTAAACAAGTTTGATATGAGTTTATTATTACCTGCAATGACAAACATTTTAATTAACATACATAAGTAAATCATTTTATATTTTATAAGTTACTTTATTTATCTTGATCCTGTATTGCAATCTGTGAGCTAAATGCACAGATGTTATTATCCTTATTTTATAGATAAGAATTTGGAGGCTCAAAGAGATTATCACATTTTACTAAAATAAGAAGTATATCTAGGGTTTTGGCTCAGGATTTTGGAATTTCATCACAGTGCTCGTTCTACAGAATTTTCTAAATTGGCCAGTGGAGACATTATTAAGGTCATAAAAAGCACATGACAACACTTTGTTGGTAAGTTTATTGGTCCAGTGCGTTGGTTAGGCTGTTCTAAGCAAGATTGAAAAGAATGAGACTAAAATGTAGGAAAGCAAAGGGAAGCGATGAATCCCATCCAGCATTGTGTGGGATAGTGAAGTCTCTAGAGCAAGTCTTTTGCATAGCTTTGTCCCTAATCTCTGCTTTTTGTCACTTTTTTAACAACACATGTATGTCCCAAACACTTTCCCCAAATGATCAAAAGGCCTTTTAGTTAGCCTTGTACCTTTCTGTCAAAAAGAAAGTGTTACATAGACTCATTAACTCTGAAGCATTAGGGGCTTAATTAAAATGAAAATCCCACCCAGAAAGATTTGCATTTCAGTGAAGAATAATGAAGAGGATGATACTTACCTTAAAGGAATAAAGTAGTACTTAAGATATTTTAAGCATCAGGAAGAAGAATATTTGGGGGCAAGTGTGTATTATCATCACTTTACAAACTACAATGTTACATAACTGACTACATAACTCTGTAAAGTCCACTAAAAAAGAGGGCATTAATCATCACCCAGAGTTGAAGGCTTTAGTGCCTTCAATACACAAATGTAGAGATATGGTTGGAGCCCTACGTATAAATGTGGATAGAGGGAGAGTTTAAAAGTATCAGCCACATACATGATTTCAGACTATCAGATAGTTGCAAAAAATTAAGTGGGTTTAGAAGATTAGAAGTGATCTATTATATCAACTGTATATTAATAATATCTAAGGTCTGTGTAAATAAGTAACATTCATAATACACATGCATACAATTTTAATAAAATAGTTTAAAATGTATAGCAAGTTCAAAAAATTACTATTTTCCTCAATTTTTTTCTAAAGAATTCATCCCAATATGTATGTTTTCATGAACTCATTTAATTCCCCTTTCCCAGAGATAACCACTGTAAGATTTTTTATTCTTTGCTTGAATGTTATATGTTATTACATATTTATGTATAAATAGAAATATTTACTAGTATTCTTCAGATTTTTAGATAATACAGAAATGCTATCTTATTTAAACTTATCATTTACCTACTAGCGTTTTTAGTTTGTTTGACATTTGTTTTTATTCCATCACATGAACATGAATGTGTTACAATTTATACACTCATTTGCCTTTTGGGGGGCATTTAAATTGTTCTAACATTGTATAATAGTAATAGATGCTTCAGTATATACCCTTATGTTCATTATCTTGTGACATTGTGCAGGAGTTTCTCAAGGATACACAGGTAGTTGTACCAATTACACTTTTTTCTGTGATTTTAAGAGTTTGTCTTCTCATATCCTTATCAACACTTCTTGTTTATCTATTGTATGTATAGAGATACACTTTTCCAATTTAATGGGGGTAAAAATTTTAGTTTGCGTTCTCTGAATACTAATGAGGTTGAACATCAAATACACTTATGGATGTTCTTGTTTCCTGTTATGAATGGTCTGTTCATAAATTGCTTTAATTTTTCCCTTATCCATTTGTCTTTTCATATTGTGGTACCTCTTTTTATATTTTTTTAGTTACATGGTTAAAAAAAAATCTTCTCCAAGATCATAGCTTTTCTTTTTATTTTATTTAACATGCTTTTTAGTTCAAACATTTTTAATTTTAATGTAATGAAATTATCAATATTATTGTCTCATAGTGTATGCTTTTTCTATCCTAAATAATTCTTTCCTACATCAAAATTATAAAGATACTTTCATGCATTCAATAAATATTTGTTAAGCTACTGCTAATCATAAAGATACTTTCATGCATTCAATAAATATTTGTTAAGCTACTGGTATATATCTAGCATTGATCTTAGAGATGTATACAGTGATAGACATAGTACCTATTTTCAAGAATCTTACATTCTAGTAAGGGGGGAGATAAGAACAAATAAACTATGATAACTCAAAAACAGTTCAGATTATAATAAAAAATAAAGCATAACATGTTATAAATAATGATAGAGAGCCTTACTTCAGGAATGATAGTCAAGGAGGGAATCTCTGAGGAGGTAATGATGCATAAGAATCCACCTGAATGTTTGAATTCATCTGAAATGAACCAAGAAACTTTTAAATGTTAAAGAGTTCCAGGCAGAGAGAATAGCAAGGGGAAAGGATTTGAGATAGGAGCTTGCCTGGCATGATCAACAGATAGTAACCTAGTTTTTTAGCCTTAACCTGAACGGCAACGGTCTTAATGTTTGCCCCACCCCCCCAACTCCCCAAAATTCATACGTTGGAATCCTAACCTTCAAGGCAATGATATTAGGAGGTTGAGCCTTTAGGAAGTGATAAGAGCATGAGGGTAGAGCCTTCATGAATGGGATTAGGACTCTTATAAAAGAGATCCCAGGGAGTTTGCTTGTCCCTTCCACCTTGTGAGACTATAACAAAAAGTCTGCAACTTGGAACAGGCCCTCACCTGACCATGCTGGCGCACTGATCATGGACTCCTAGCCTCCAGAATTCTGAGCAATAAATGCCTGTTTTTTACAGGCCACCCAGTTTTTAGTATTTTTTTTTATAGCATCCCAAATGGACTAAAATACATATCATTCCTGAGCATACACTCAGAGTTTCAGCTTAATCTGATAACTTAGTTTTTCTTTCACATATATTATAATTTTCTATCTTTGTGTCTTCATAAATATAAATTCTTCCTTTATATGGTATTCTCTCCACCCCCCATTCCACTTACCAAAATGTATTTCACTTATTTATTCATTCAAAATCTGCTCTTTTCTATGTAAGTCATCATCAATGAAACTTTAATTTTCTCAGTCTTCTGAGCTGATATTATCTCTTCTTAAGATCTGCAGAGATGTTGGCAAATATCTAATGACACATAATACTTTTTGCCATATCTCTTTTCCTTTTTTAAATCTTTCCTTCTATATTAGATTGAAAGTATAATGAGAACAGGACTGAGATTTACTTGAATTTCTATCATCTGTGCCTAGTGTACTGCCTTACAAAAAGTTGGTGCTTAATACATAATTAAATTGAATTCATCACCAATGCAGTAGGGGCTGGAATCAATACTGGGACAGTATTCTGGCCTCTCCTATTTACTGGAATTTGGAAGTTGTAGTTGTTCCATAAGTCATTTTGTGTCTCTCTAGTCTGCATTTCCACCACCTGTTTTAAGCAGTGTCTCTTAGTGTTAAAGTAAACATTGTGTGTGTGCGTTTTGTGTGTAATTTTCCCTTAGATAATAATATTGGATCATTCTAACTGCAAATATTTATCTGATCTTTGTTGCTGCTCTTGGGAGAAAGACCTAAGTCAAACATTAAGATATCAAATGAATGTCACAATTTGCTGAGTATGGAAGAGACAATGAGAAGGTCATTCAATGATCAATGCCTTTAGATTACATGCTTGTTTTTTTCTCACTTCAAGACATTTTCCTATGTCATTTAATTTCTGTAATTAAATATTGACCCTTGTAGTTAAAACTCATTTGATTTGGGGGAGATTGCTTGATTTCTTTGCCTCAGTATTTTCATGCTATTTCATGTTATTTCATAGAAATAACAACTTTGCGCAGAGGTTCTCACCTTTAATTAAATGGTATAATATTAGCAAAGTACCTAGAAGTGTCTAACACGTTGTGTACTTAACTAAATGTTAACACCCTTTTAGTTCTATGTCTGTCCAAATAAATCTGCTCATATTCACATAAGGGCAGCCAAACTTTGTATAAATGTGGCGAGAAAGAGACAAGCCAAAAACTTTATGATAAGCAGCTGTGACTTGTATCTCTCAGTAAGTGTCATTGAGGCACCTATGTTGTGTGTTGAACCCTAAGCAGACTGAGAAAATGTTAAGGCACTGAGGACATTATGAGATTTAGTCACCTGATTTGATGTGCCGTTAATTATACTGGACTTGTGTCCTCCCTTCCTGCTTTGTATTCTTGTTCTAGTGGGAGCTGGAGAAACACGTTATAAATTAAATTCCACTTGGCCAAGGATCTGCCACCTTGTAGTCTCTTTCTATTTTATGTGAGTAAAGGTCTTGGCACCGGTGACCCATATTCCCAGGCACATCTTGAGGCACTACTCAATACAGGTTCACCTGGAGGACTGTATTTCTGACCACCCAGCTCTGAGTATTATTTTCAGCAACTCGAACTAACCAAACTCATTAGACATCATTAAGCTTGACAACAGCTTCACAAATACCTCAGGGGGGTTATCTTATCTTGGGAGCTCTATAATGAATTATTGGCTACAGCTATTTTAGAGATCCAGCATAAGGATAAATCTCTTGTCCCTCGTATATACTACCTCCTTTTATTTTACATTGGCCTATGATATTTAAGCTCTGGTATGTCTTGTAGTTAAGAGCCTTGGATATTTTACTTGTGATAGAATGAGCATATTGCTGAAGGAGTTTCTTAATTTGGCTATCTTTCTTGGCCTTTCTAAGAAAGAAACCTCAAAGACTAAATTTATCATAAGTGGCCACTGTTGATTTAGCTGTTTTATTCATTCAAGTAAGTCAGAGGAGATTTTAAATTTGCTTTACTAAGAGCCATCTTAGTAAAGTCTCTTCCATTAGTTTTGCTGATCCTCTAAAGAGTGCCTTGATTTTGGACTGAACTTGTACAATTTCCCCAAGAGACTCAGGTAAATGCCGATTATGTGGCAAGGGTCAGGAATAGGTTTCTCTGCTGGTAAACATGAGGGAAAGAAAATATCTTCAGAGACAATGGGTGACACTGAATGGAACCACAGCAAAGTCCAAATGGGGAAATAAAGTCAAATACTAGTAAGAGCAGAAGTAACAAGTCTTGGCAAGGGCAGAGGCTGGAATCCTGGTCTACATGGAGAATATAAAGCTTCCTGAGTTGTGGTAGAGAGAGAATTATAGGAAAAGCAGGTTGAAAACAGCTGGCGTGGGAGAGACAAAGTAGAAGTGGGAGAAGAGTTGAGTTTTAGTGTCCTTGCTTTGCCTGGCCTGTTATATTAGGGGCAAACTGGACACATCTAAGCAATCGACCACAGGTGTACCAACTTAAAACTAAGCATATTTTCACCAATAGCAATGACATGGAAGTGTAGACGCTTAGATTGGAGATGCTTATTTACAAGAAAGTAAAAGAGATTCTAAATTTCCTGCTGTCACAGAGACTTCAAGACAATGGTTATCTACCTTGTTTGCCTATTAGAACCACCTGTGGAGTTTTCAAAAATACTGATTCCTGGGTCCCATCTCAAAAGATTCTGATTTAATTGGTCTGGTGTGTGGAGTGGATATCCCTGCTTATTAAATGTTTCCCAGGTGATTCTAATATGCAGCTGAGGTTGCAAACTCCAATCTAGAAGGGCGGCTGACTCTGATTAACTTTAGTCCCATTCCTACCTGAGAATAAACATCTTCAGGGAAGAATCACACTCTCATTGGTGGAGATATAAATATTAGAGGTATAAATTTTATCATGTTTCTTACAAAGCCAAATAGTTTTCAAGGTCTCAATCAGTTTTAATATAACAGATATATTTCAGGGAATATTAAGTAGATCAACAGTCTTTCCTGATTCAACTAACTGGATAATTATTCAGTTGCTCAATTTATTAGACAGAATCTGAAGCCACATAGAAAAGAGGATATATTTTTAAAAGATTGGTAATGCATAATAATGAAAATGAAATTATTGTTTTAATTGATTAATATGACAACATGATGAAACCTAGGCTTTTTTTAATACTCAACTTGTTCCCATATCCTAGAATTACTCTGACCTAGGAAAGTTCATAGGTTTGAATTGCTCAATAATGAAAGACAATGAAGTGAAAAGAACATCGTATAGCTCATTTCCTTTCTCATCATGTCTTTGAAAACTGGAATAATCATAAATGAAGACTCCACAAACTTTCCTGGTTGTGATACATGAATCTCACATTCACTGAGTTTCTTCCCAGAGAGCCAGTGATAGCATTCAGGGCCTCACCATCAAATAAATTAGTCTTGTGTGGATGTATTTTCAGTTCAGTAAAACCTCATTAATTTAGGAGACAGCATGACAGAATTGGTCTAGAATCTGGAGAACTGAATTCTGGTAACAGCTAGTGTCATCGAAGTGACTTTGACTGGATCCCTTAATCTAATTTTCTTGTTTATCATTTGTCCTGCCTATCTAGAAATTTTCTGCTAAAACAAAAATTATAGAGCTGCAGCCACTGAAGAGTTTGATCTACAGCTCAGTGTTGTTCCATTCACCACCCACTTTCCCCTGTGTTAGGCATTATACTTTCATCTAAAGATTTACAGAAGAATATGATGCAACTGAAACTTTAGAAAAGTTCCATTTGTGATTATTATAGAAGAATGAGACACAGCCCACATTTTGGAAAACTTTACAATCATAATTTGCAACGTGAGCCACATTTAATTTCTGAAACAGCCTATTCATGACAGGCAACTTATCTGAATCCCTGTATCTACTACTCATCTTTGTAGCCTTTAGTCCTCTACCCAGTGAGTCCCTTCATGTCCTCAGCCCACTAAATATAGTCTACTCTTTAACCTCATTTGTGTGAGCCAAGTTTATAAAATTAGTTTTCTCTTCTAGCCTGTGTTGCATTCTAGTTCTCTACTGGGAAAAAATTACAGCCTAAAGGTCTAGACCATGACATGAGGGCTTGAAAATCAAACTAGCCATTTACTAGGTCACTATCTCTAAGAATTGGATCTACATAATTTGTGAGGCTCACTGAACAGTAAAAACATGGTATTGTTGTGAAATTATTAAGAAATTAAAGATGGCCACAGAAGAGCATTATACCAAGTGCTGATCCTTCTCAGCATAGGACTCCATGCAATTGTTTTAAACCCAGTGCTGCCCAAATTATACAACTCAACACTGTTTCGGTCCTTTTTTTTTTCTTCCTTTTTTTTTTTAAACATCTTTATTGAAGTATAACTGCTTTAAAATGGTGTGTTAGTTTCTGCTTTATAACAAAGTGAATCAGTTATATATATACATATGTTCCCATATCTCTTCCTTCTTGCATCTCCCTCCCTCCCATCCTCACCATCCCACCCCTCTAGGTGGTCACAAAACACCGAGCTGATCTCCCTGTGCTATGCGGCTGCTTCCCACTAGCTATCTATTGTACATTTGGTAGTGTATATATGTCCATGCCACTCTCTCACCCTGTCACATCTTACGCCTCCCCCTCCCCATATCCTCAAGTCCATTCTCTAGTAGGTCTGTGTCTTTATTCCCGTCTTGCCACTAGGTTCTTCATGGCCTTTTTTTTTTTTTTTTCCCTTAGATTCCATATATATGTGTTAGCATACTGTATTTGTTTTTCTCTTTCTGACTTACTTCACTCTGTATGACAGACTCTAACTCCATCCACCTCATTACAAATACCTCCATTTCATTTCTTTTTACGGCTGAGTAATATTCCATTGTATATATGTGCCACATCTTCGTTATCCATTCATCCAATGATGGACACTTAGGTTGCTTCCATGTCCTGGCTATTGTAAATAGAGCTGCAATGAACATTTTGGTACATGACTCTTTTTGAACTATGGTTTTCTCAGGGTATATGCCCAGTAGTGGGATTGCTGGGTCGTATGGTAGTTCTATTTGTAGTTTTTTAAGGAACCTCCATACTGTTCTCCATAGTGGCTGTATCAATTTACATTCCCACCAACAGTGCAAGAGTGTTCCCTTTCCTCCACACCCTCTCCAGCATTTATTGTTTCTAGATTTTTTGATGATGGCCAATCTGACTGGTGTGAGATGATATCTCATTGTAGTTTTGATTTGCATTTCTCTAATGATTAATGATGTTGAGCATTCTTTCATGTGTCTGTTGGCAATCTGTATATCTTCTTTGGAGAAATGTCTATTTAGGTCTTCTGCCCATTTTTGGATTGGGTTGTTTGTTTTTTTGTTATTGAGCTGCATGAGCTGCTTGTAAACTTTGGAGATTAATCCTATGTCAGTGGCTTCATTTGCAAATATTTTCTCCCATTCTGAGGGTTGTCTTTTTGTCTTGTTTATGATTTCCTTTGCTGTGCAAAAGCTTTTAAGTTTCATTAGGTCCCATTTGTTTATTTGTGTTTTTATTTCCATTTCTCTAGGAGCTGGGTCAAAAAGGATCTTGCTGTGATTTATGTCATAGAGTGTTCTGCCTAAGTTTTCCTCTAAGAGTTTGATAGTGTCTGACCTTACGCTTAGGTCTTTAATCCATTTTGAGTTTATTTTTGTGTATGGTGTCAGGGAGTGTTCTAATTTCATACTTTTACATGTATCTGTCCAATTTTCCCAGCACCACTTATTGAAGAGGCTGTCTTTTCTCCACTGTATATGCTTGCCTCCTTTATCAAAGATAAGGTGACCATATGTGCATGGGTTTATCTCTGGGCTTTCTATCCTGTTCCATTGATCTATATTTCTGTTTTTGTGCCAGTACCAAACTGTCTTGATTACTGTAGCTTTGTAATATAGTCTGAAGTCAGGGAGCCTGAATCCTCCAGCTCCATTTTTCGTTCTCAAGATTGCTTTGGCTATTCGGGGTCTTCTGTGTTTCCATACAAATTGTGAAAATTTTTTTCTAGTTCTGTGAAAAATGCCAGTGGTAGTTTGATAGGGATTGCGTTGAATCTGTAGATTGCTTTGGGTAGCAGAGTCATTTTCACAATGTTGATTCTTCCTATCCAAGAACATGGTATATCTCTCCATCTATTTCTATCATCTTTAATTTCTTTCATCAGTGTCTTATAATTTTCTGCATACAGGTCTTTTGTCTCCTTAGGTAGGTTTATTCCTAGATATTTTATTCTTTTTGTTGCAATGGTAAACGGGAGTGTTTTCTTAATTTCACTTTCAGATTTTTCATCATTAGTATATAGGAATGCAAGAGATTTCTGTGCATTAATTTTGTATCCTGCTACTTTACCAAATTCATTGATGACCTCTAGTAGTTTTCTGGTAGCATCTTTAGGATTCTCTATGTATAGTATCATGTCATCTGCAAACAGTGACAGCTTTACTTCTTCTTTCCCAATTTGGATTCCTTTTATTTCTTTTTCTTCTCTGATTGCTGTGGCTAACACTTCCAAAACTATGTTGAATACTAGTGGTGAGAGTGGACAACCTTGTCTTGTTCCTGATCTTAGTGGAAATGGTTTCAGTTTTTCACCATTGAGGACAATGTTGGCTGTGGGTTTGTCATATATGGCCTTTATTATGTTGAGGAAAGTTCCCTCTATGCCTACTTTCTGCAGGGCTTTTATCATAAATAGGTGTTGAATTGTGTCGAAAGCTTTCTCTGCATCTATTGAGATGATCATATGGTCTTTCTCCTTCAATTTGTTAATATGATGTATCACGTTGATTGATTTGCGTATATTGAAGAATCCTTGCATTCCTGGAATAAACCCCACTTGATCGTGGTGTATGATCCTTTTAATGTGCTGTTGGATTCTGTTTGCTAGTATTTTGTTGAGGATTTTTGCATCTATGTTCATCAGTGATATTGGCATGTAGTTTTCTTTCTTTGTGACATCTTTGTCTGGTTTTGGTATCAGGGTGATGGTGGTCTCGTAGAATGAGTTGGGGAGTGTTCCTCCTTCTGCAATATTTTGGAAGAGTTTGAGAAGGATAGGTGTTAGCTCTTCTCTAAATGTTCGATAGAATTCGCCTGTGAAGCCATCTGGTCCTGGGCTTTTGTGTGTTGGAAGATTTTTAATCACAGTTTCAATTTCAGTGCTTGTGATTGGTCTGTTCATATTTTCTATTTCTTCCTGGTTCAGTCTCAGCAGGTTGTGCATTTCTAAGAATCTGTCCATTTCTTCCAGGTTGTCCATTTTATTGGCATAGAGTTGCTTGTAGTAATCTCTCATGATCGTTTGTATTTCTGCAGTGTCAGTGGTTACTTCTCCTTTTTCATTTCTAATTCTATTGATTTGAGTCTTCTCCCTTTTTCTCTTGATGAGTCTGGCTAATGGTTTATCAATTTTCTTTATCTTCTCAAAGAACCAGCTTTTAGTTTCATTGATTTTTGCTATTGTTTCCTTCATTTCTTTTTCATTTATTTCTGATCTGATCTTTATGATTTCTTTCCTTCTGCTAGCTTTGGGTTTTTTTTGTTCTTCTTTCTCTAATTGCTTTAGGTGCAAGGTTAGGTTGTTTATTGGAGATGTTTCCTGTTTCTTGATGTAGGCTTGTATTGCTATAAACTTCCCTCTTAGCACTGCTTTTGCTGCATCCCATAGGTTTTGGGTCGTCGTGTCTCCATTGTATTTGTTTCTAGGTATTTTTTGATTTCCCCTTTGATTTCTTCAGTGATCACTTCGTTATTAAGTAGTGTATTGTGTAGCCTCCATGTGTTTGTATTTTTTACAGATCTTTTCCTGTAATTGATATCTAGTCTCATAGCGTTGTGGTCGGAAATGATACTTGATACGATTTCAATTTTTTTAAATTTACCAAGGCTTGATTTGTGACTCAAGATATGATCTATCCTGGAGAATGTTCCATGAGCGTTTGAGAAAAATGTGTATTCTGTTGTTTTTGGGTGGAATGTCCTATAAATATCAATTAAGTCCATCTTGTTTAATGTATCAGTTAAAGCTTGTGTTTCCTTATTTATTTTCAATTTGGATGATCTGTCCATTGGTGAAAGTGGGGTGTTAAAGTCCCCTACTATAATTGTGTTGCTGTCGATTTCCCCTTTTATGGCTGTTAGTATTTGCCTTATGTATTGAGGTGCTCCTATGTTGGGTGCATAAATATTTACAATTGTTATACCTTCCTCTTGGATCGATCCCTTGATCATTATTTAGTGTCCTTCTTTGTCTCTTGTAATAGTCTTTATCTTAACGTCTATTTTGTCTGATATGAGAATTGCTACTCCAGCTTTCTTTTGATTTCCATTTGCATGGAATATCTTTTTCCATCCCCTCACTTTCAGTCTGTATGTGTCTCTAGGTCTGAAGTGGGTCTCTTGTAGACAGCATATATATGGGTCTTGTTTTTGTATCCATTCAGCCAGTCTGTGTCTTTTGGTGGGAGCATTTAATCCATTTACATTTAAGGTAATTATCGATATGTATGTTCCTATTCCCATTTTCTTAAATGTTTTGGGTTTGTTATTGTAGGTGTTTTCCTTCTCTTGTGTTTCTTGCCTAGAGAAGTTCCTTTAGCATTTGTTGTAAAGCTGGTTTGGTGGTGCTGAACTCTCTCAGCTTTTGCTTGTCTGTAAAGGTTTTAATTTCTCCATCAAATCTGAATGAGATCCTTGCTGGGTAGAGTAACCTTGGTTGTAGGTTTTTCTCCTTCATCACTTTAAGTATATCCTGCCACTCCCTTCTGGCTTGCAGAGTTTCTGCTGAAAGATCAGCTGTTAACCTTATGGGGATTCCCTTGTGTGTTATTTGTTGTTTTTCCCTTGCTGCTTTTAATATGTTTTCTTTATATTTAATTTTTGATAGTTTGATTAATATGTGTCTTGGTGTGTTTCTCCTTGGATTTATCCTGTATGGGACTCTCTGTGCTTCCGGGACTTGATTAACTATTTCCTTTCCCATATTAAGGAAGTTTTCAACTATAATCTCTTCAAATATTTTCTCAGTCCTTTTCTTTTTCTCTTCTTCTTCTGGGACCCCTATGATTCGAATGTTGGTGTGTTTATTGTTGTCCCAGAGGTCTCTGAGACTGTCCTCAGTTCTTTTCATTCTTTTTTTTTATCCTAGTCTGCAGTAGTTATTTCCACCATTTTATCTTCCAGGTCACTTATCCGTTCTTCTGCCTCAGTTATTCTGCTATTGATCCCATCTAGAGTATTTTTAATTTCATTTATTGTGTTTTTCATCGTTGCTTGGTTCCTCTTTAGTTCTTCTACATCCTTGTTAAATGTTTCTTGCATTTTGTCTATTCTATTTCCAAGATTTTGGATCATCTTTACTATCATTATTCTGAATTCTTTTTCAGGTAGACTGCCTATTTCCTCTTCATTTGTTATGTCTGGTGTGTTTTGACCCTGCTCCTTCACCTGCTGTGTGTTTTTTTGTCTTCTCATTTTGCTTATCTTACTGTGTTTGGGGTCTCCTTTTCACAGGCTGCAGGTTCGTAGTTCCCGTTGTTTTTGGTATCTGTCCCCAGTGGCTAAGGTTGGTTCCGTGGGTTGTGTAGGCTTCCTCGTGGAGGGGACTAGTGCCTGTGTTCTGGTGGATGAGGTTGGATCTTGTCTTTCTGGTGGACACGTCCACGTCTGGTGGTGTGTTTTGGGGTGTCTGTGGCCTTATTATGATTTTAGGCAGCCTCTCTGTTAATGGATGAGACTGTGTTCCTGTCTTGCTAGTTGTTTGGCATAGGGTGTCCAGCACTGTAGCTTGCTGGTCGTTGAGTGAAGCTGGGTCTTGATGTTGAGATGGAGATCTCTGAGAGATTTTCGCCATTTGGTATTACGTGGAGCTGGGAGGTCTCTTGTGGACCAGTGTCCTGAAGTTGGCTCTCCCACCTCAGAGGCACAGCCCTGATGCCTGGCTGGAGCACCAAGAGCCTTTCATGCACACGGCTCAGAATAAAAGGGGAAAAAGTAGAAAGAAAGAGGATAAAATAAAATAAAATAAAACTATTATAATAAAAAATAAGGAAAAATTATTAAGAATAAATTTATAAAGAATAAATGTTTTTAATGTTTTTTTTTTATCTTTCTTTTTTTTTTTTTTTTTAGAAATTTCATGTAATGTCTGAAACATTTATATTAACATATTTCCATACAAATAACCCAATGAAAGTTTAGTATTAGTTGTTTTGTTTGTTTGTTTATACTGCAGGTTCTTATTAGTCATCAATTTTATACACATCAGTGTATACATGTCAATCCCAATCGCCCAATTCAGCACACCACTATCCCCACCCCACCGCAGTTTTCCCCCCTTGGTGTCCATATGTCTGTTCTCTACATCTGTGTCTCAACTTCTGCCCTGCAAACCGGCTCATCTGTACCATTTTTCTAGGTTCCACATACATGCGTTAATATACAATATTTGTTTTTCTCTTTCTGACTTACTTCACTCTGTATGACAGTCTCTAGATTCATCCACGTCTCAACAAATGACTCAATTTCGTTCCTTTTTATGGCTGAGTAATATTCCATTGTATATATGTACCACAACTTCTTTATCCATTCGTCTGTTGATGGGCATTTAGGTTGCTTCCATGACCTGGCTATTGTAAATAGTGCTGCAATGAACATTCGGGTGCATGTGTCTTTTTGAATTACGGTTTTCTCTGGGTATATGCCCAGTAGTGGGATTGCTGGGTCATATGGTAATTCTATTTTTAGTTTTTTAAGGAACCTCCATATTGTTCTCCATAGTGGCTGTATCAATTTACATTCCCACCAACAGTGCAAGAGGGTTCCCTTTTCTCCACACCCTCTCCAGCATTTGTTGTTTGTAGATTTTCTGATGATGCCCATTCTAATTGGTGTGAGGTGATACCTCATTGTAGTTTTGATTTGCATTTCTCTAATAATTAGTGATGTTGAGCATCTTTTCATGTGCTTCTTGGCCATCTGTATGTCTTCTTTGGAGAAATGTCTATTTAGGTCTTCTGCCCATTTTTGGATTGGGGTGTTTGTTTCTTTAATATTGAGCTGAATGAGCTGTTTATATATTTTGGAGGTTAATCCTTTGTCCGTTGATTCGTTTGCAAATATTTTCTCCCATTCTGAGGGTTGTC
This sequence comes from Eubalaena glacialis, assembly GCF_028564815.1. NCBI lineage: Eukaryota > Metazoa > Chordata > Mammalia > Artiodactyla > Balaenidae > Eubalaena > Eubalaena glacialis. The sequence goes on from NC_083730.1 coordinate 30,856,862, forward strand.
TTTTCGTCATGTTTATGGTTTCCTTTGCTGTGCAAAAGCTTTGAAGTTTCATTAGGTCCCATTTGTTTATTTTTGTTTTTATTTCCATTACTCTAGGAGGTGGATCAAAAAAGATCTTGCTGTGATTTATGTCAAAGAGTGTTCTTCCTATGTTTTCCTCTAAGAGTTTTATAGTGTCCAGTCTTACATTTAGGTCTGTAATCCATTTTGCGTTTATTTTTGTGTATGGTGTTAGGGAGTATTCTAATTTCATTCTTTTACATGTAGCTGTCCAGTTTTCCCAGCACCACTTATTGAAGAGACTGTCTTTTCTCCATCGTATATCTTTGCCTCCTTTGTCATAGATTAGTTGACCATAGGTGCGTGGGTTTATCTCTGGGCTTTCTATCTTGTTCCATTGATCTATGTTTCTGTTTTTGTGCCAGTACCATATTGTCTTGATTACTGTAGCTTTGTAGTATAGTCTGAAGTCAGGGAGTCTGATTCCTCCAGCTCCGTTTTTTTCCCTCAAGACTGCTTTGGCTATTCGGGGTCTTTTGTGTCTCCATACAAATTTTAAGATGATTTTTTCTAGCTCTGTAAAAAATGCCATTGGTAATTTGATAGGGATTGCATTGAATCTGTAGATTGCTTTGGGTAGTATAGTCATTTTCACAATGTTGATTCTTCCAATCCAAGAACATGGTATATCTCTCCATCTGTTGGTATCATCTTTAATTTCTTTCATCAGTGTCTTATAGTTTTCTGCATACAGGTCTTTTGTCTCCCTAGGTAGGTTTATTCCTAGGTATTTTATTCTTTTTGTTGCAATGGTAAATGGGAGTGTTTCCATAATTTCTCTTTCAGATTTTTCATCATTAGTGTATAGGAATGCAAGAGATTTCTGTGCATTAATTTTGTATCCTGCAACTTTACCATATTCATTAATTAGCTCTAGCAGTTTTCTGGTGGCAGTTTTAGGATTCTCTATGTATAGTATCATGTCATCTGCAAAGAGTGACAGTTTTACTTCTTCTTTTCCAATTTGTATTCCTTTTATTTCTTTTTCTTCTCTGATTGCCATGGCTAGGACTTCCAGAACTATGTTGAATAATAGTGGTGAGAGTGGACATCCTTGTCTCGTTCCTGATCTTAGAGGAAATGCTTTCAGTTTTTCACCGTTGAGAATGATGTTTGCTGTGGGTTTGTCATATATGGCCTTTATTATGTTGAGGTAGGTTCCCTCTATGCCTACTTTCTGGAGAGTTTTTATCATAAATGGGTGTTGAATTTTGTCAAAAGCTTTTTCTGCATCTATTGAGATGATCATATGGTTTTTATTCTTCAATTTGTTAATATGGTGTATCACATTGATTGATTTGCGTATATTGAAGAATCCTTGCATCCCTGGGATAAATCCCACTTGATCGTGGTGTATGATCCTTTTAATGTGTTGTTGGATTCTGTTTGCTAGTATTTTGTTGAGGATTTTTGCATCTATATTCATCAGTGATATTGGTCTGTAATTTTCTTTTTTTGTAGTGTCTTTGTCTGGTTTTGGTATCAGGGTGATGGTGGCCTCATAGAATGAGTTTGGGAGTGTTCCTTCCTCTGCAATTTTTTGGAAGAGTTTGAGAAGGATAGGTGTTAGCTCTTCTCTAAATGTTTGATAGAATTCACCTGTGAAGCCATCTGGTCCTGGACTTTTGTTTGTTGGAAGATTTTTAATCAGAGTTTCAATTTCATTACTTGTGATTGGTCTGTTCATATTTTCTGCTTCTTCCTGGTTCAGTCTTGGAAGGTTATACCTTTCTAAGAATTTGTCCATTTCTTCCAGGTTGTCCATTTTATTGGCATAAAGTTGCTTGTAGTAGTCTCTTAGGATGCTTTGTATTTCTGCGGTGTCTGTTGTAACTTCTCCTTTTTCATTTCTGATTTTATTGATTTGAGTCCTCTCCCTCTTTTTCTTGATGAGTCTGGCTAATGGCTTATCAATTTTGTTTATCTTCTCAAAGAACCAGCTTTTAGTTTTATTGATCTTTGCTATTGTTTTCTTTGTTTCTATTTCATTTATTTCTGCTCTGATCTTTATGATTTCTTTCCTTCTGCTAACTTTGGGTTTTGTTTGTTCTTCTTTCTCTAGTTTCTTTAGGTGTAAGGTTAGATTGTTTACTTGAGATTTTTCTTGTTTCTTTAGGTAGGCTTGTATAGCTATAAACTTCCCTCTTAGAACTGCTTTTGCAGCATCCCATAGGTTTTGGGTTGTCGTGTTTTCATTGTCATTTGTCTCTAGGTATTTTTTGATTTCCTCTTTGATTTCTTCAGTAATCTCTTGGTTATTTAGTAACGTATTGTTTAGCCTCCATGTGTTTGTGTTGTTTATGCTTTTTCCCCTGTAATTCATTTCTAATCTCATAGCGTTGTGGTCAGAAAAGGTGCTTGATATGATTTCAATATTCTTAAATTTACTGAGGCTTGATTTGTGACCCAAGATGTGATCTATCCTGGAGAATGTTCCGTGCGCACTTGAGAAGAACGTGTAATCTGCTGTTTTTGGATGGAATGTCCTATAAATATCAATTAAATCTATCTGGTCTATTGTGTCATTTAAAGCTTCTGTTTCCTTATTTATTTTCATTTTGGATGATCTGTCCATTGGTGTAAGTGAGGTGTTAAAGTCCCCCACTATTATTGTGTTACTATCAATTTCCTCTTTTATAGCTGTTAGCAATTGCCTTATGTAATGAGGTGCTCCTATGTTGGGTGCAGATATATTTATAATTGTTATATCTTCTTCTTGGATTGATCCCTTGATCATTATGTAGTGTCCTTCCTTGTCTCTTGTAACATTCTTTATTTTAAAGTCTATTTTATCTGATATGAGTATAGCTACTCCAGCTTTCTTTTGATTTCCATTTGCATGGAATATCTTTTTCCATCCCCTCACTTTCAGTCTGTATGTGTCCCTAGGTCTAAAGTGGGTCTCTTGTAGACAGCATATATATGGGTCTTGTTTTTGTATCCATTCAGCAAGCCTGTGTCTTTTGGCTGGAGCATTTAATCCATTCACGTTTAAGGTAATTATTGATATGTATGTTCCTATTACCATTTGCTTAATTGTTTTGGGTTTGTTTTTTAGGTCCTTTTCTTCTCTTGTGTTTCCCACTTAGAGAAGTTCCTTTAACATTTGTTGTAGAGCTGGTTTGGTGGTGCTGAATTCTCTTAGCTTTTGCTTGTCTGTAAAGCTTTTGATTTCTCCATCAAATCTAAATGAGATCCTTGCCGGGTAGAGTAATCTTGGTTGTAGGTTCTTCCCTTTCATCACTTGAAGTATATCATGCCACTCCCTTCTGGCTTGTAGAGTTTCTGCTGACAAATCAGCTGTTAACCTTATGGGAGTTCCCTTGTATGTTATTTGTCGTTTTTCCCTTGCTGCTTTCAATAATTTTTCTTTGTCTTTAATTGTTGCCACTTTGATTACTATGTGTCTCGGCGTGCTTCTCCTTGGGTTTATCCTGTATGGGACTCTCTGCGCTTCCTGGACTTGGGTGGCTATTTCCTTTCCCATGTTAGGGAAGTTTTCGACTATAATCTCTTCAAATATTTTCTCTGGTCCTTTCTCTCTCTCTTCTCCTTCTGGGACCCCTATAATGCGAATGTTGTTGCGTTTAACGTTGTCCCAGAGGTCTCTTAGGCTGTCTTCATTTCTTTTCATTCTTTTTTCTTTAGTCTGTTCCGCAGCAGTGAATTCCACCATTCTGTCTTCCAGGTCACTTATCCATTCTTCTGCCTCAGTTATTCTACTATTGATTCCTTCTAGTGTAGTTTTCATTTCAGTTATTGTATTGGTCATCTCTGTTTGTTTGTTCTTTAATTCTTCTAGGTCTTTGTTAATCATTTCTTGCATCTTCTCAATCTTTGCCTCCATTCTTATTCCAAGGTCCTGGATCATCTTCACTATCATTATTCTGAATTCTTTTTCTGGAAGGTTGCCTATCTCCACTTCATTTAGTTGTTTTTCTGGGGTTTTTTCTTGTTCCTTCATCTGGTATATAGCCCTCTGCCTTTTCATCTTGTCTATCTTTCTGTAAATGTGGTTTCTGTTCCACAGGCTGCAGGACTGTAGTTTTTCTTGCTTCTGCTGTCTGCCCTCTGGTGGTTGAGGCTATCTAAGAGGCTTGATGGGAGGCTCTGGAGGTGGGTAGAGCTGACTGTTGCTGTGGGGGTCAGAGCTCTGTAAAACTTTAATCCACTTGACTGTTGCTGGGTGGGGCTGGGTTCCCTCCCTGTTGGTTGTTTTGCCTGAGGCAACCCAACACTGGAGCCTACCCGGGCTCTTTGGTGGGGCTAATGGCAGACTCTGGGAGGGCTCACGCCAAGGAGTACTTCCCAGAACCTCCGCTGCCAGTGTCCTTGTCCCCACGGTGAAACAGAGCCAGCCCCCGCCTCTGCAGGAGACCCCCCAACACCAGCAGTTATGTCTGGTTCAGTCTCCCCCAGGGTCACTGCTCCTTCCCCTGGGTCCCGATGCACACACTATTTTGTGTACGCCCTCCAAGAGTGGGTTCTCTGTTTCCCCCAGTCCTGTCGAAGTCCTGCAATCAATTCCCACTAGGCTTCAAAGTCTGATTCTCTATGAATTCCTCCTCCCGTTGCTGGACCCCCAGGTTGGGAAGCCTGATGTGGGGCTCAGAACGTTCACTCCAGTGGGTGGACTTCTGTGGTATAAGTGCTCGCCAGTCTGTGAGTCACCCACCCAGCAGTTATGGGATTTGATTTTACTCTGATTGCGCCCCTCCTACCGTCTCACTGTGGCTTCTCCTCTGTCCTTGGACGTGGGGTATCCTCCTTGGTGAAGTCCAGTGTCTTCCTGTCGATGATTGTCCAGCAGCCAGTTGTGATTCTGGTGCTCTCGCAAGAGGGAGTGAGAGCACGTCCTTCTACTCCGCCATCTTGGTTCTAAAATATTTTTTTAATTTTTAAAAATAGATTTATTAATTTTTTATAATAAAAATAAGAAAAAAATTATTAAGAAAAAAATTATTAAGAAAAAAATTTTTAATTTTTTAAAATAAAAAATATGAAAAAACTTATTAAAAAATTTTTTTGAAATTTTTTAAAAATAGAAAATAAGGAAAAAATTATTAAGAAAATATTTGTTAGGGAAAAAAAAACTTTTTAAGTAAAAAAAAAAAAAAAAAAAACCAAAAAAAACGGACGGACCTAACCCTAGGACTAACGGTGAGAGCAAAGCTATACAGACAAAATCTCACCCAGAAGCATACACATATACACTCACAAAAAAAGGAAAAGGGGAAAAATTAATATGTCCTGCTCCCAAAGTCCACCTCCTAAATTTGGGATGATTTGTTGTCTATTCAGGGATTCAACAGATGCAGGCACATCAAGTTGTTTGTGGAGCTTTAATCCGCTGCTTCTGAGGCTGCTGGGAGAGATTTCCCTTTCTCTTCTTTGTTCGTACAGCTCCTGGGGTTCAGCTTTGGATTTGGACCCGCCTCTGCATGTAGGTCGCCTGAGGACGTCTGTTCCCCGCCCAGACAGAACGGGGTTAAAGGAGCAGCTGATTCGGGGGCTCTGGCTCAGTCAGGCCGGGGGGAGGGAGCTGTACGGAGGAGGCGGGGCGAGCCTGCGGTGGCAGAAGTCGGCGTGAGGTTGCTGCAGCCTGAGGTGCGCTGTGCGTTCTCCCGGGAAAGTTGTCCCCGGATCACGGGAGCCTGGCCGTGGCGGGCTGCACAGGCTCCCGGGCGGGGCGGTGTGGAGAGTGACCTGTGCTCACCCACAGGTTTTTTGATGGTGGCAGCAGCAGCCTTAGCGTCTCATGCCCGTCTCTGGGGTCCGCGCTGATAACCGCGGCTCGCACCCGCCTCTGAGGTCCGCGCTGATAGCCGTGGCTCGCGCTCGTCTCTGGAGTTTGTTTAAGTGGCGCTCTGAATCCCCTCTCCTTGCGCGCCGTGAAACAAAGAGGCAAGAAAAAGTCTCTTGCCTCTTCGGCAGCTGCAGACTTTTTCTCAGGCTCCCTCCCGGCTAGCTGTGGTGTGCTAGCCCCTTCAGGCTGTGTTCACGCCGCCAACCCCAGTCCTCACCCTGCGATCCGACCGAAGCCCGATCCTCAGCTCCCAGCCCCCGCCCGCCACGGCGGGTGAGCAGACAAGCCTCTCGGGCTGGTGAGTGCTGCTCGGCACCGAGCCTCTGTGCGGGAATCTCTCCGTTTTTCCCTCTGCGCCCCTGTTGCTGTGGGATCTGCGCTGATAGCCGCGGCTCGCGCCCGTCTCTGGATCTCGTTTAGGCGGCGCTCTGAATCCCCTCTCCTTGCGCGCCACGAAACAAAGAGGCAAGAAAAAGTCTCTTGCCTCTTCGGCAGCTGCAGTCTTTTTCCTGGACTCCCTCCCGGCTAGCACCGAAGCCCGAGCCCCAGCTCCCAGCCCCCGCCCGCCCTGGCGGCTGAGCAGACAAGACTCTCGGGCTGGTGAGTGCTGGTCGGCACCGCTCCTCTGTGCAGGAATCTCTCCGCTTTGCCCTCCGTACCACTGTGGCTGCGCTCTCCTCCGTGGCTCTGAAGCTTCCCCCCTCTGCTACCCGCAGTCTCTGCCCACGAAGGGGCTTCCTAGTGTGTGGAAACCTTTCCTCCTTCACAGCTCCCTCCCACTGGTTCAGGTCCCGTCCCTATTATTTTGTCTCTGTTATTTCTTTTTTCTTTTGCCCTACCCAAGTACGTGGGGAGTTTCTTGCCTTTTGGGAGGTCTGACGTCTTCTGCCAGCATTCAGTGGGTGTTCTGTAGGAGCAGTTCCACGTGTAGATGTATTTCTACTGTATCTGTGGGAAGGAAGGTGATCTCCGCGTCTTACTCTTCCGCCAGCTTGCCCCTACTCCTCTATATTTATGTTTTGTGGTTACTCTGAGGTTTCTATGAAACGTCTTGTAGATAAAATATACTTTTTTTCTATTATCATCTTATCTTCATTTTCTTATGTGAGATCTGTTCTTTTTTATCTCAAATTATCATTTTATGTTATAAATATATTGCAATTGAAATAGCTGTAGTTATTTTTCTAATTTTTTTCTCCCTTTAATCTTTACGTTATAATAGAGCATTTAATAACCTATTCTAATAAAGTGTGGCAATTTTCTGATTCTCTCTATAAACTTGCTCAAAGTTTTCTGTATTTGTGTCTTTTTGTTTCTGGTAGAAGAACTCCTCTCAACATCTCTTTTAAGTCAGATCTAATGTTGATGAACTCCTTCAGCTTTTGTTTTTCTGGGAAAGTATCTCTTCTTATCTGAAGAAGATAACTTTGCTGGATAGAGTATTCTTGGGTGACAGTTTCTATCTTTCAGTATTTTGAGAATGTCATTACACTCCCTCCTGGCCTGTAGGATTTCTGTTAGAAATTTGTTGATAGCCATTGAAGGTTTCTTTGTAGGTCTCCACTTTTTCCCCTTGCTTCCTTTAAAATTCTTTCTTTGTCATTGACTTCTGATAATTTTAATGTTATGTCTCTTGGAGAAGGTTTTTTTGCACTGAGGTAATTAGGTGTTTTTTTAGCTTCATGGACTTGTATATCCAGTTCCTTCCCTAGTTTTAGGAAGTTCTCAGCTATTATTTCTTTAAATAAACTCTCTGCTCCCTTGTTCCTCTCTTCTACTTCTGGGATATCCATTACTCTAATGTTATCCATCCTAAAAAGAGGTGGATAGCTTTCATATAATTTCCCCATTTACTTATATTTTATTTCTCTTTCCTCTTCTACTTGTATTATTTCTGGATTTTTATCTTCAAGCTTATTGATTTTCTCTTCCATATGGTTTGCTCTATTTCCAATGTTTTCTTAAGCATTCTTCATCTTGTTTATTAAGTTCTTAGCTCCAGAGTTTCTGGTTGGTTCCTTTTTAGAGTTTCAGTTTCTTTTGATAAAGTATTCTTTCTGTTCATTAATTTCATCCCTGAGCTCATTAAACTTCCTGTCGTAGTTTCCTTGTGACAGCTTTTATAAAATCTCTATCAGGTAGATTGCACTACTGTATGGCTTTAAATTTGGTTTCTGGAGAATTGTGATTTTTTTTTGTGTGTGTGTGGTATGGTGTTACTGCGGTTCTTCATGGTCTTTAATGAATTGTTCCTCTGTCTGCACATTTGAAGTTAAATGACAGGTAACTAGCAGAATTTTTCATCAAAATTAACTAGAAGATTAAGAAACTTATTTCAATACTCAAGATGTTACAAAACACAAATTCTGAGTGAAAAAGAAAATTAATTTTTAGGTAGTTTTGAAATTTGATAAGAGTAGTTTTTATAGCTGGAATGTCTACTCTTGGTTAAGTTTTGTGAGAAGCTTAGCATCATGGTAAAGAGCATGGATTCTGGATGTAGATTATCTGGGTTCAAATCTCATATCTGCAAATTATTTCTCTGTGATTCAGTTGTCACATCCATAAAATGGGAATTATGATAATGCTTATCTTACATGTTTGTTATGAGTATTAAATACATTATTACACATAAAGCTCTCAGAAGAGTGACTGGAAGATTGAGGAGCCAGATATTAGCTATTAGCCATTAACCCTGAGTTTTCCAATGTTTTTTCTGTTTTGAACTTGATAATTGTCTTTATGATCTTTCAGTCTCTGATTTCTTTCTTTTACAATAATGTGGTTTTATGTTTGCAGTAGATTTTTACCTTAAATGATTGATTAGTATCAGGTACTTAGATCATAGTATTCATAAATGTTTTATCTGAGCTGGACAGAAAAAAATTCGGTATCAATTAGCTCTATCTCCAGTGTGCTCAGTAGTCAGAATGGTAACATGCATGTACTCATATACATACATACAGGAACACACATTTAACATTTCATGTATATTTTATAAATCTATATATGACAGACATACATAAAATATATGCATTTATGTATCCATTGGTAATGCAGTTGTCCCTTTCAGCTTCAATATGACATAATTATGTGATCTAACTCTTAAAAAAAGAATTATGCTCTTAATAAAATTTGAATTGTAGTGGCATTTGCAATGCTATTGGGCTCCAAACACTTCAACTCCATTCCTATGTTTGGGAATTTCTCCACTTAAGCAGCTGAGCCTACATCCCTATCCAGAGACTAAATATGCCTGATACTCACTAGTTCATCCTCCTTTCCATCTAGAGAATGAATGTATATGACCTAAGTCCACTTCTGTACCATACCCTACCAAGATTTGGATGCCAGGATGTCAAAAGGAGAAAATAGACTGAATACATTTTGGTGAAGGTATAAGTAAGGTGCACTTTGTACATTTAGTGTTTTCCCTAGACTCACTCTGTGGTATGACTTCATATTTATCCTGACAGAGTAGATACCGAGCCTAGGGTTAAACTTCTTAAGGATTCTGTGAGACGTCTTTCACCATATGATTTAGTCCCTTTATTGATTTTGGTTGTTTGCCGCCAAAAAACATGAGTGTTACCTGGAATTGCATAGTTTATCTCTGTTGATACTTATCTGTGCCTATTTCCTGTTGAGCATTGTATGACCCCAGACATACACTTCCATTAAATGTTCGTGTTTAAATTACATGATGACAAATGGGATAGAAACAGCTCTCAGTACCAAGAAAATAATCACAAGAAAAAAAATCTAATGGGACAAAGAACAAGGATAAAATGTTTTTTTCATTGCATGTGTGATTAGCTTGAGATCACACATAACTTGGCCTTCACCACATAACAAATATTGGTCCCCTTTATGAAATTATATTTGGCTTCATCTTTTAATGTTATTTATTCCTTTGATACATACTTTAGAAAAGAATGATATGGTTAACCATCAATACATTACCTAAGGTAATGGGAAATAATTACAAGCCTTACTTTATGAAGTTTGTGTGATGTTTATGAATAGTATACATTTTATTTGCTTTGTTTGACCTACCCCCAAGATCTATTCATCCATAGAGTCTCATTGAATTCATAGGCTTTTTTGAAAGACCAGTTTTCAGTTTTGTTGATTTTGTCTATTGTTTTTTGGTTTTCAGGTGCATTGAAAATGAAAATTTGTTTTTTCTTTTCTTCCACTTGCTTTAGGCTAAGATTACTTATTTTAAACTACTTTTCTAAAATGGAAGCTTACATTATTGATTTTAGAGCTTTCTTCTTTTCTGATAGATGTATTTTAATGCTATAAATTTTAATGCTATAAAATTTCTGCTAAACACTGTTTTGGCTGTAGCCCACAAATTTTGATAAGTTATATTTTCACTTTAATTTAGTTTAAAATATATTTTAAAATTTATCTTGAGACTTCTTTGATCCATCTACCATTTAGAAATATGTTTTTAATTTCCAAATATTAGGAATTTTCTAGGTATCCTTCTTTTATGAATTTCTAGTATAATTTCACTGTAGTCTCATAACTTACTTTGTATGATTTCTGTACTTTAAAATTTTTTAATATGTGTTTAATGAACAAAATGTGGTCTATATTGATAAATGTGCTATATGAACTTGAGGGAAATGTGTATTTTATTATTGTTGGATGGAGTATTCTATAAAATGCAATTAGACCAAATTGAATGACATTGATTTTCAGGTCATCTATATCTTTACTAATTTTCTGTCTACTTTGTCTATTTGTTATTCACAGAGTAATACTGAAGCATCCAACTATAATAGTGGATTTGTCTATTTTTCTTTTAGTTCTATCAGTTTTTGCCCCATGTATTTTGATATTCTCTTTTTAGCTCCATACGTGGTATTTCTTCTTTGAGAATTGATGCCTTTATTATTATGTAGTGCTCCTCTTTATCTCTGCTTATCTTCCTTGTTCTGAAATTAGTATAGCTACTCAAGTTTTCTTTTGACAGTGTTAGCATTGTATATCTTCCTCTTTCTTTTTACTTTTAACCCATCTGAGTTTCTATATTTAATGAGGATTTTCTGCAGACAACAGGTAATTTATTTTTTTAAATCCACTCTGACAATCACTGTCTTTTAAGTTGTTATTTAGATCATTTACATTTAAAGTGATGTTTTGATATTGATGGATTAGCATCTATCATATTTGTAACTATTTTCTATTCACTAAGACTTTCTGTGTTTCTTTTTTCTCCCTCTTTTTCTGCCTTCTCTAATATTAATTGAGCATTTTATATACTCCAATTTTCTCTCTTAATTTACCATTATCAATTATATAATAAAAAAAAAATAGTTATTTTCCCACACTTTATAACAGGCATTCTTAAATATCAAGGTCTACTTAAAAAAAAAAAAGTTGTTGGAATATAGTTTATTTACAAAGTTGTGTTAGTTTCAGGTGTACAACAGAGTGAATCAGTTATATATATATATATATATATAAAACTGAGTCACTTTTTTTGGTTATATATATATTCACTCTTTTTTGTTATTCTTTTCTCATATAGTCCATTACAGACTATTGAGTAGAGTTCCCTGTGCTATAGAGCAAGTTGTTATTAGTTATCTATTTTATATATAATAGTGTATATATGTCAATCCCAATCTCCTAATTTATCTCTCCCCCCCCATCCCCTGGGAAAACAAACCATAAGTTTGTTTTCTACATCCATGACTCTACTTCTGTTTTGTAGATAAGTTCATTTGTACCCTTTATTTTTAAATTCCACAAATGAGCATTATCATATGATATTTCTCTTTCTGTGTCTGACTTACTTCACTCAGTATGACAATCTCTAGGTCCATCCATGTTGCTGAAAATGGCATTATTTTGTTCTTTTTTATGGCTGAGTAATATTTCATTGTATATATGTACCACATCTTCTTTATCCATTTATTGTATGTAGATGTTTTGATGATAGCCATTCTGACCAGTGTGAGGTGATACCTCCATTGTAGTTTTGATTTCCATTTCTCTAATAATTAGTGATGTTGCACATATTTGCATGTGCTTTTTGGCTGTCTGTATGTCTCCTTGGGAGAAATGTCTATTTAGACCTTCTGCCCATTTTTTTGATTGGGTTGTTTGTTTTTTTGATATTGAGCTGCATATGCTGTTTGTATATTTTGGAGATTAACCCTTTTAATCAGTTTCTTCATTTGCATATATTTTCCCCCATTCTGAGGGTTGTCTTTTTGTTTTGTTTATGGTTTCCTTTGTAGTGAAAAAGCTTTTAAGTTTAATTAGGTCCCATTTGTTTATTTTTGTTTTTATTCTCATTACTCTAGGAGGTGGATCAAAACAGATCTTGCTGCAATTTATGACAAAGAATGTTCTGCCTATGTTTTCCTCTAAGAGTTTTATACTATCTGGCCTTACATTAAGGTCTTTAATCCTTTTTTAGTTAATTTTTCTGTATGGTGTTTGGGAGTGTCCTAATTTCATTATTTTACATATTGCTGTCCGGTTTTCCCAGCACCACTTTTTGAAGACACTGTCTTTTCTCCATTGTATATTCTTGCCACCTCTATCAGATTAGGGGACCATAGGTATGTGAGTTTATCTCTGGGCATTCTACCCTTTTCCATTGATCTATATTTCTGTTTTTGTGCCAGTACCATATTGGTTTTGATGACTGTAGCTTTGTAGTATAGTCTGAAGTCAGAGGGTCTGATTGCTCCAACTCCGTTTTTCTTTCTCAAGATTGCTTTGGCTATTTGAAGTCTTTTGTGTTTCCATACAAATTGTAAAATTTTTGGTTCTAATTCTGTGGAAAATGCTATTGGTAGTTTGATAGGGATTGCATTGAATCTGTAGATTGCTTTGAGTAGTATAGTTATTTTCACAATATTGATTCTTCCAATCCAAGAATATGGTGTATCTTTCTACCTGTTGTGTCATCTTGGATTTCTTTCATCAGTATTTTATAGTTTTCTGCAGGTATTTTTCCGCCTTAGGTAGGTTTATTCCTAGGTATTTTTGTTGTTGTTGTTGTTGCAATGGTAAATGGGATTGTTTCCTTAACTTCTCTTTCAGATTTCTCATATTAGTGTATAGGAATGCAAAAGATTTCTGTGTATTAATTTGCATCCTGCTACTTTACCAAATTCATTGATGACCTCTAGAGGTTTTCTGGTAACATCTTTAGGATTTTCTATGTAAAGTATCATGTCATGTTCAAACAGTGACAGTTTTACTTCTTCTTTTCCAATTTGCATTCCTTTTGTTTCTTTTTCTTCTCTGATTTCTGTGGCTTGGACTTCCAAAACTATGTTGAATAATCGTTGTGAGAGTGAACACCTTGTCTTGTTCCTGAACTTAGAGGAAATGCTTTCAGTTTTTCATCACTGAGAATGATGTTTTCTGTGGGGTTGTCATATATGGCCTTTAGTATGTTGAGGAAGCTTCCTCTTATGCCACATTCTGAAGAGATTTTACCATAAATGGGTGTTGAATTTTGTCAAAAGCTTTTTCTGCATCTATTGAGATGATCATTTGGTTTTAATCCTTCAATTTCTTAATATGGTGCATCACATTCATTATTTTGTGTGTATTGAAAAATCCTTGCATCCCTGGGATAAATCCCACTTGTTCGTAGTGTATGATCCTTTTAATGTGTTATTTGATTCAGTTTGCTAGTATTTTGTTGAGGATTTTTAAGTCTATGTTCATCAGTGATATTGGCATGTAGTTTTTTTTTTTTCTTTTTGATATCTTTGTCTGGCTTTGGTATCAGGGTGATAGCAGCCTTGTAGAATGAGTTGGGGAGTATTCTTCCATCTGTAACTTTGTGGAAGAGTTTGAAAAGCATAGGTGTTAACTCTTCTCTAAATGTTTGGTAGAATTCATATGTGAAGCCATCTGGTCCTGAATTTTTATTTGTTGGAAGATATTTAATCAGAGTTTCAATTTCATTACTTGTGATTTGTCTGTTCATGTTTTCCATTTCTTCCTTTCTCAGTCTCGGAAGGTTGTACTTTTCTAAGAATTTGTCCATGTCTTCCAGGTTTTCAATTTTATTGGTGTATAGTTGCTTGTAGTAGTCTCTTACGATCCTTTGTATTTCTGTTGTGTCTGTTGTAACTTCTCCTTTATCATTTCTAATTATATCGATTTGAGTTCTCTCCCTTTGTTTCTTGATGAGTCTGTTAAAGGTTTATCAATTTTGTTTATCTTCTCAAAGAACAAGCTTTTGGTTTTATTGATCTTTGCTATTTTTTTTGTTTCTATTTCATTTATTTCTGCTCTGATCTTTATGATTTCTTTCCTTCTACTAAGTTTTGGTTTTGTTTGTTCTTCTTTCTCTAGTTGGTTTAGGTGTAAGTTTTGGTTTTTATTTGAGATTTTTCTTGTTTCTTGAGGTAGGATTGTATTGCTATAAACTTCCCTCCTAGAACTGCTTTTGCTTCATCCCATAGGTTTTGGGTCATGAAGTTTTTGTTGTCATTTGTTTCTAGGTATTTTTAAAATTTTCTCTTTGATTTCTTCAATGATCTCTTGGTTATTTAGTAGCATATGGTTTAGCCCCTATGTGTTTGTGTGTTTTACAGTTTGCTTTTTTTTTTTTTTGTCATAATTGATTTCTAATCTCATAGTGTCATGGTCAGAAAGGATGCTTGATACAATTTCAATTTTCTTAAATTTACTGAGACTTGATTTGTGACTCAAGATGTGATCTATCCTGGAGAATGTTCCATGTACACTTGAGAAGAAAGTGTATTCTGCTGCTTTTGGATGGAATGTCCTATAAATATCAATTAGGTCTATCTCATCTAATGTGTCATTTAAGGCTTGTGTTTACTTATTAATTTTCTGTCTGGATGATCTATCCATTGCTGTAAGTGGAGTGTTAAAGACTCCCAATATTATTGTGCTACTGTCAGTTTCCCCTTTTATGGCTCTTAACATTAACCTTATGTATTGAGGTTCTCTAATATTGGGTGCATAAATATTTACAATTGCTATATCTTCTTAGATTGATCCCTTGATCATTATGTATTGTCCTTCCTTTTCTCTTGTAACAGACCTTATTTTAAAGTCTATTTTTTCTGACATGAGTATTGCTACTCCAGCATTCTTTTAATTTCCATTTGCATGGAATATGTTTTTCCATCCCCTCACTTTCAGTCTGTATGTGTCCTTAGCTCTGAAGTGGGTCTCTTGTAGGAAGCATATATATGCCTCTTGTTTTTGTATCCATTCAGCCTGTCTCTGTCTTTTGATTGCAACATTTAATCCATTTACATTTAAGGTAATTAATGATATGTATGTTCCTATTACCATGTTTTTCTTAGTTGTTTTGTGTTTGTGTTTGTAGGTCTTGTTCTTCTCTTGTGTTTCCCACCTAGAGAAGTTCCTTTAACATTTGCTGTAAAGCTGGTTTGTTGGTGCTGTATTCTCTTAGCTTTTGCCTGTCTGTAAAGCTTTTGATTTCTCCTTCGAATCTGAATGAGATCCTTACTGGTTAGAGTAATCTTGATAGTAAGTTTTTCCCTTTCATCACTTTAAATACACCCTGCCACTCCCTCTGACCTGCAGAGTTTCTGCTGAAAAATCAGCTGATAACCTTATGGGGATACCCTTGTATGTTATTTGTTCATTTTCCCTTGCTGCTTTTAATATTTTTTCTTTGTATTTAATTTCTTTAGTTTGATTAATGTGTGTCTCCTTGTGTTCCTCCTTGGTTTTATCCTGTATGGGACTCTCTATTCTTCCTGAACTTGATTGCCTATTTCCTTTCCCATGTCAAGGAAGTTTTCAACTATAATCTTTTCAAATATTTTCTCAGACCCTTTCTCTTTGTCTTCTTCTTCTTGGACCCCTATAATTCAAATGTTGGTGCATTCAATGTTGGTCCAGAGGTCTCTGAGACTGTCCTCTTTTATTTTCATTCAGTTTTTTTTTTATTCTGCTCTGTAGCAGTTATTTTCACCATTCTATCTTCCAGCTCACTTATCTGTTCTTCTGCCTCAGTCATTCTGCTATTGATTCCTTCTAGTGTATTTTCATTTCAGTTATTGTGTTGTTCATCACTGTTTGTTCTTTATTTCTTCTAGTTCCTTGTGAAACATTTCTTTTATTTTCTTGATCCATGCCTCCATTCTATTTCCAATATCTTGGGTCATATTTACTATCATTACTCTGAATTCTTTTTCATGTAGATTGCCTATTCCCTCTTCATTTATTTGGTCTTGTGGGTTTTTACCTTGCTCCGTCATCTGCAACATATTCCTCTGTCATCTCATTTTGTCTAACTTACTGTGTTTATGGTTTCCTTTCCACAGGCTGCAGCATCATAGTTCCCCTTGTTTCTTTTGTGTCTCTTTGTGGGTGAGGTTGGTCCAGGTTCTTGAATAAGCTTCCTGGTGAGAGGGACTGGTCCCTGCTCTCTGGTGGGTGGAGCTGAGCCTTTTCCCTCTGGTGAGCAGGACCACAACAAGTGGTGTGTTTTGGGGTGTCTGTGAGCTTAGTACAACTTTAGGAAAGCTGTCTGCTGATTAGTGGGGCTGCATTCCCCTCTTGCTGGTTGTTCATCATCAGGTGTCCAGCACTGAATCCTGTAGGCAGTTGTGTGGAGCCGGGTCTTTTTGTTGAGATAGATATCTCTGGGAGAGCACGTGCTAATTAATATTTCCTGGGTCTGGGAATTCTCTGGTGGCCCAGTGTCCTGGACTTTGTGGTCCCACCCTGGAGGCCCAGGCCCAACCCTTGGCCAGGCAACGAAGAACACACAAGCCACACAGCATGGCCAAAGAAAAAAGAAATGAAAGAAAAGAAAACAAACACACAAATGAAACCCAAGACAAATAGCAAAAACAAAAACAAACAAACAGCAACAACAACACAACACACACACACGCACACAAACAAAGAAAACAAACAAGCAGATACACCAAATCCAAGACAAATGATAACTAGAAAACCATAATAAAACTAACTGAAGTAAACAAAGAAGTAGACAGAAAAGAAAAAAAAAAACTGTAACCCCTCGAAAAAAAACGAGAATAAACAATATAACTCAAAAATGAGAACAATTGATAAGGACTAAACTAAAATAAACAAAAAATGAAAAATTAAACAAAGACAGCAAACTAAACAGAAAGAAAAAACAAAGAAAACATAAAACATTTAAAAATGATCAAAAAATTAAAAAGTAAAAATATCTAAGAACAAAAACAAGAAAAATACACAAAACAACAAAAAAGTAAAATAAAACTAGAAAAATAAAAAGATATATTAAATATATATATACAATAATAAAAACAACACCAACAACTATACAAAATGAAACAAAAAAAGAAAAACAGTAATAATAATATTTTCCTGGGACCTCCTCTGTCAGTGTCCTTGCTCCCACAGTGAGCCAGAGCCAACACCTGCCTACCCAGGGGGCTCTCCAATACCTCTAGGTAGGTCTCTGGACCTGCTGTGGGCACTGTGGGACCGGCTCAGACTCTGACCTGTCCCAACACCCATATGTGCTTGCCCCCAAAGTCCACTGGTTCTATAACCAGACTCTTCTCAGCTGTGGGGACACTCGTTGTCTATACAGATATTCCACAGATGCAGGATTTACCAAGCCAATCGGTATTTAATCCGTGGCTTGTGCAGATGCACAGAGAGATTTCCATTCCTTTTTTCTTAGTTGCGCTGCCCATGGTGCTCAGCTTTGGTTTTGGCCCCACCTTTGTGTGTGTGTCACCTTCAGGCGTCTGCTTCCCATCAAGGCAAGAGGGAACAAAAGCAGTGACTGATTGGGGTACACTTACTCACTCAGGCTGGGGAAGGTTATGGCAGCCACAACTGGGATGTGCATGAATTGCCTGTGGTGGTGTAGACTGGTAGGCAGTTGCAGCAGACTGGGGTGCACTCATTCTGGTGGGAGTCCCTCCCAGTGCCCACAGAAGGAGGGGCTGGCGTGTGGGGGCAGTGGAGGCCTTGCCCCTTGCGTGCCACTCAAAAATGGCACTTCATTTCCTAGGTAGACCATGCTTCCTCTAGGGGCCCTCTTGGCTGTGGAGCCCCTCACTCCTGCCCCCTCTGTTGTATCCATGCAACAAACAGCGGTCCTCTCCCTAGATCTACTCTCTTAAACCCATGCTTTAGCACTCAGCCCCCATCAGCACTGACAGATTCCTATCTCAGGCAGAGGTGCTCAGGGCTGATTTCTAAGGAGGTTTTGAGATGGGCACTCAGGACCCTGCTGCCTACATGAGCAGAAGAGGCCTTGGCTTGAGGAGCAGGTGAACCTGCTCAGATGGGTGCCTCTCTCAGTGCCCACAGAAGGCTGAAGAAGCTGGCAAGTGGAGAAAGGTTTTGCAATGGTGGCCCTGTCCCTTACACTCCACTCAGCTATGATGCCTTGCTACTATGGTGTCCCAGGCTTTTCCCACAAACTTTCCCCATTGTGGAGCTCCTTACTCCTGTCACTTCAGGCTGTCTTTTCACAACCAACAGCTGTCCCTTCCCTGGGTCCATGCTCCAAACCCACTTACCAGCACCCAGCCTCCTTCCACAACATGAGACACACCACTCAGGCTGGGGTGCACAGGGTTGCAGCACAGACCATGCGCACAGTTCTTACTTTGTGCTGCCTTCCACAGACAGTCTGCTACATTCTCCTTTGATCCCTCAAAGTCCCTTTCTGTCCCAGCTGACTTCCCCACCATGAGGGGGTTTTTCTGAGTGCAGGGGTCTCTGCTCACCTTCAACTTCCTACTAGGTTTGCTTGCTGCTCCCTATTTTGATTCCTCTTTTCTTTTTTTCTTTCTTTTGTCTTACCTGGTTTGAGGTGATTTTTCTTGTCCTTTTATGTGTCCGAAGTCTTCTGCTAATGTTCAGCAGGTACTCTTTTAGAATTGTTCCATTTGTAGATGTATTCTTGATGTACTTGTGAGGAGCAACGAATTCCACATCCTCCATTCTGCCATCTTGACTCCTCTATTAAGTACATTCTTATTTTGTTTCTTTCTTATAATTTTTATTTTCTCTGCTTATGTTATCCATCTGTTCTGGCATGTTGTCTACTTTTTCCAATTAAGACCTTAATACTATTAATTACAGTATTATTGTTTAGATGCCATCACAGAGCTGCACATGCCTGTCAGAAGCATGATGGTTACTTTAAAAAAAATTATTTCATATTAGAGTATATTTGACTTACTATGTTGTGTTAGTTTCAGGTGTACAGCAAAATGATTCATTTATACATATACATATATCCATTCTTTTTCAGATTCTTTTCCCATACAGGTTATTACAGAATATTGGGTAGAGTTTCCTGTGCTATACAGTACATCATTGTTGATTATCTATTTTATATATAGTAGTGTGTATTTGTTAATCCCAAACTTCTAATTTATGCCTCCCCTCCACATTTCCACTTTGGCTATTTTAAATTTCATGTCTGATCATTCCAACATCTGTGTCATAATGAAATCTTGTTCTGATCCTTTTTTGTTCTCTTCAGATTGTGCTTTTTCTTGTCTTTTGAAATGCCTTCTAATTTTTTTGTTGAAATCTGCACATACATCGAGTAATCGGAAGTAAGGTAAATAGGCATTTAGCTTGAGATTTTATGTTACTCTGGCTAAAAATTGGACTGTGTTTAATGTTTGCTGTAGCTGTAGGTGTCAGAGGTTTCAAATTCCTATAGTGCACTTGTTTTGTACCCCCATATTGTCTTTGGACTTCCCTAGAAACTCCTCAGTTAGAGTCTTTGTCTTTCAACTCTTTCAACTGTAATCGACAGTTACTAAACTGGAGTCCTGTTGGTGTGGTGATAAGATATGAAGTAGGGAAAGTGTTTAATAATCTTCTGATTAAATTTCAGTCTTATCACGTTGATTTTTTTTTTTTTTTTGGCTTACATTACCCATCAGTTCAGACTTTCACAACAGTTTCTAAAGAGGTCTAGTTTTCCCTCCTGCCATACATACTCCTCCTTGGCTACTGAGTCCCAAATCTATATCCTTGAAGGCCTGGTTCCTGTTGACTGTGTACTTTTCTCCCCTTAGGTGAAACAAGAGATTGGGCTGGAATGGGAATAGGAAGAATGCCTTTCCCCCATCAGGGATAAGGCTCTGATAAAGTCTTTTCCCCTGGAAGGAAAATTCTTTTTTGTTATGTAAAAAGCATGTGTTTCACAAAGATTATTCTCCCATGTCCCCTGCCAGAGTCATGAAGGATTCTTTATTGGATCTTCACTGTGAGATCCTGGTGGGGTTTCTGGTGGTAAAGCTCATGAAAGTGTGGAGCCCTTCAAAGACCAGGACTCCAGGTGTTTCTGACTCACCCGAGTCCAAACTCAGCCTCCAGCATTTTGTCAAAATTATTACTGTGTTCCCACCAGTTTATGCCTCTAGCAACTTACCCAGCTTTCACTCTCTGGATGCACCTGTCTCTCCAGATCTCCTGGTTGCAGTTTGCCCTACAAACTCAATTTTCTGATCAGTCAAAAATAATTAATTTTCAATATATCTAGCTTTTTCTTGTTGTAAGGACAGAAGTGACAGCCTCTAAGCTCTTCAAATGTTGAAGACAAAACATGAAGTCCCATGTTTTTTCATGCTGATATTTCCCATTAAGATGAAATAAATGTAACAACTTCACAGAAAGAAGCCCACGCACTTGGGAGGTCTACATGACCTTGGTAGTGACCTATAGTTTACTGGAGAGTTGATCACAGACTTCCGACAACTACAACTAGACGAGTTTAATGACCACCAATTATCAAACCTGAATTTTCATATTATATCCACTGGGTCTTCAGAATAAAGGCTCAGAGCCAAAGACTTTGTTGTTTGTTTTCATTGTTATTATAACTCTCTCAGAAGGTGTGGCCTGAGAAAATGTTACCTAAGCAATAAAGTAATATTCTAGTTTGTGCTACATATGTGAGGACTTGGGGATGTACTATCATGTAAACATAGTATATTTAGGCCTCTGAGACTATCTTGACAACTCTGTTTTTTTACAGATGGGAAGTCTAAACTTCAGGAAAGGATGGATATTTGTCAAAGTCATATAACTAGACAGCAGCAGAAATAGAACTAAAGAACTCTGATGTCTCCTAATCACTTTTCTCCAAAAAGGTAGTTTTACAGAGTTAATAGACTTGCTGTCAATAAAAACCATTCCATTCTCAAATGTAGCAAATTATATCTCCCTCTTTTTGAATCAGGAAACTCATTTACTCAGTACCAGCCCTGAGAAGTTTGACATTTAATTACCTGAGAGTCATTTTTTGTTGATTCCGTTTTGCTTTGTTTTAGTTTTTTTTGTCATTATACCTATTAGCATCCATGAAAATATTGTTTCATGAAACATATTTTGAAAAATATAGAACTACTGCCCCACCCTTCCATCTCTATTTCTTATTTGTGTTTATCTTCTGAGTCACAGACTTCTTATGATTGAAAATCATAGCTCCTATTCTTTTCCTCTTTCTGCATTCTTTACCCTGACTTTCCACTTTTTCTCACTTAACAGGCAGAGCACAAAGCACTCAGTAAACATTTGAGTGTCATGGACTGACTTTGTATCAAGTTTAATATTGTCTTTCAAAATGCTGGTGTTTGTTTCTGCCCAGGGGTATGCATCACTGAAGTTTTCTTTCTTTTTGTTTTTCCTTTTTGTTGCTTTTTTAAAAAAAGTAATCCGGCTCATTCCTTTAGTTTAGATGTTGTACATCTCAATTCTTTCTTGTCTGAAAGCTGGAGAGCACGTGGTTTTTGGTCTCATTTCTGAAAATTGGGCCACTGATGAGGAAGCAATTCCTGACAGCAGCATGTAGCTCCCTGTCATTTTCTCTGACGACTTTGTCCACACTTGAGCATCCTTTAGCAAAATGACTGGAATAAGTGGTGTACTTTCCAGGGTACCTTCTTCCATCTTGTGCATCAGCAGAAAATTACAGCAGTGGTCTCAGAGGACAATGGTAAAAACAAGAGAAAAACTCCTATTATAAATGTGAAAAGTCAATTTGAATGTCAGCAGCTGAGGTAGGGGAGGCAAGCCGAAAGAAACTGTGGTTTGAGAAAATGAAGAAACTGTGCTGTATCTTGCTCATGGTTAAAGTCTTACACTCAAGCTAGATTTAAACATGATAAATAAATAAGTGGACTTTTTTTTTTTTATTATTGTACTGGACTTTAGAGTTCCTTGGCTTACTGTGAGGACCACATACTTAAAGTTAGGAGTATACACTGCCCGGAAACACAAAATTCATCAAGCACAAAGTTAATTACCGAAACCAACCTAGGAGATGTCATTTGCCCTTAGAGGTTATTTGCCCTTGAACCTAAAGGTGTGAGGCTGATTCTTATGGAAACCTCAAGGGTGATTGATTTTGAGCAATTTGGTATTGGAAAGACCTCTTTTTCTTTGT
The DNA here is from genome assembly GCF_028564815.1 of Eubalaena glacialis. Lineage (NCBI taxonomy): Eukaryota > Metazoa > Chordata > Mammalia > Artiodactyla > Balaenidae > Eubalaena > Eubalaena glacialis. The sequence goes on from NC_083730.1 coordinate 30,879,154, forward strand.
ACCTATTCTTCAACAATCAACATAGTTTTCTAAAGGGAAATACTCAATTGTGGATGTATTAATAGGAATTATTTGAATAAATGACACAGTATTTTAATAACTTGAGACTTATCAGGGCTTAAATGTGCTAATGAGCATTGTAAATGTCTAAGAGGGAAAGATAGTATATGGGATGAAAGAGTATTTGATCATGGAATTCTCCTAGTTCTTATTTTGTTCTTTTTTCAGAGGGATACACAATTATTGTAAAAATTCAAACAGTAAGGCATTATATAGAGTAAAATGTTAAATTCTTTCTAAATTACTCCATCTTCTGTAATCTAACTGCTCTTCCCAGAAATAACCTCAGTTAAAAATTTAGTGTGTTTCCTCCCAAGAGTTCGTTCTTTTCTAGATGCTGCCAAATTGCCATCAAAAGAAGTTATTACCAATTATTTTCCCATAAATGTGTAAAAAAGTATTTGTTTGCCTATGTCCATGTCATGCCGGACATCATCAATTACTTACATTTACTGGCAGTCTTAAGGGTGAAAAATTTATCTGAATTGGTAATGTGTAAAAATTGTTCCAACATTGTTATAATAAAACTTTATGGAGACCCTAAATATCTATCAATAAAGGAATGGTTAATGAAATTACAAATAACATCTCTGATATATAATTTTATAAAACATAAATGGATGACATAAAAAGACCCCATACGAATGACTTCTATGACCTGTAAGAGAAAAAAAACAACAAATAAACCTTTCCCCTTAGAAAAATAAGAATAGTCACCATCACTATAAATCTAAGAATCTCAGTGTTATCTATTTGTTCATAGATAAAAGTCCAGAGGAATAATTTCCATACTTGAAAAAGTAGTTAAATTTGGGGGAAATACTACAGAGTATAGTACTTTAGACGAGTATTATTTCTTTTGTAATTGAAGCCATACAAAAGCATTAATATTAATTAACTGCTGTTCTAATTTTCATTTCTCAATTACCAATGAAGTTGTTTCTTTCCAATATTGACCTTAGCACTTCTTGCCTTATAAATTGTCTTTATATTCATTGTCCCCTTTCCTATTTTTCTTTTTTAAACTTTTTCTTTGTCAGTGATTTTCAGAGATTCTTTTTCTATTGTGGATTTTTAAACACAAGCTATTTACTTGCTCTGCCACCTGTTTACCTGTTTGTGCTTATTTTATAGTACCTCACTGCCTATATATCTGCACAAATGAAGTCCCTGTTTGTGTTGTTTCTGTAATGTCCTATCTTCATCCAAAGAGAATGCAAATACATTTAATCAATTTTTCAAGCCCATATTTAATAGTTTAGAGTTATGATCACATAAGATACCAGATATAAGAAATGAATATATATACACACATATATATTAACATATAATATATATTATATATGAATGAATATATACTGTATGAATGAATATATATTATATATGTATAAATATATTATAATGAATATATAATATCCACTATATATATAATATTCACTATAATATATTTATATATATTCATGTTATATATGAATATATTATATATTATATAATTGTATTTATATAATGGTAATATAATAATAGTAATATTATATTAATATTAATATCAATTAAATATAATAATAGTAGTAATATATCAATATTACTTACATTAATATGATATTGTTAATAAAATAATTTATTTATATTAATATAATATATATTATATTCATATGTTCATATATTATATCTATGAACATATATTATGTATGAATTAATATATATATATATATATATATATATATATATATATATACACACACATATCTCTCGACAGGTGTTCCTGGTGAAGTCACCTTCCTGGGAATGAGTTGTACAGCACCCTCCCCATCCCCTAAATAGTTACAGGGACCACTATCAGTTGAAAGAGTAGATGGGGTGTGGTTCACCCTGCAAGCCTCCTCTCCCTCCGCTTTACTGTAAACTGCTATGCCCTGGCCATGCTGTTCTTTCCAGAAAGGTATAATCTGTACTTATGCACATTTTTTGCAGATATTTTTGAAAAAAATTATATATATATAAATTCCCAGCCATTTATATAATAAATTATATATATATACATTTATAAAATAAATTATGTATTTATATATTCATTACCAAACACAAGTTCCACCAAATTGCTTATGTGAATTTATGTCTGCACACTTTGTGGCAACTGTTAAAATCTGTTCCAATATATACAAAATGTGATTTATTTGAGTACAGTTGTAGAAAAAGGAAACTGTTCATTGTTAATAGAAAAGGGAGATAAACCAATGTCAAAAAGTTAGGTTTTTACCAAAAGCCTTAAGAAAGGAAAAGGAAGATGAGGTGAATAAATTTAGATATCACAAGAGCTCTCTGTGACTGGTTGTTGTAAGGAGAGAGAGAGCTGAAGCAATGCACAGGAGGTGGTAGAGGAAACCTGGGAGGGCTGGCATTAGGGCCCATAGTGGAATTCGAGGAACAGGAGGGGTCCGCTCTCCAGTAGTGAAACCAAAATGTATTAAGGATAAGACAGACAAATATGCCTCATGTCTTCATGTCTTATTTATTTGCAACAAATAAACAATTATATGTACCTCTTTGAAGTTGTAGGGCAATCATGAAAAACTAATGAGCCAAGAGATAATAGTTAGAAATGTATAGTTCTGTCCACTATTTTTTTTAAAATACATAAAAAAGCATTGACATTTTCCTATTTAATTTTTTTTCTATGCTGTTCTATTATTTTGTTTTGGCAAAGGTAGCTGATATTTATAATGGTTTTCAATAGGTTAACCATACATACTGCCTCTCTTAATCCTATTCCCCACAGAAGATTTTAAGTTCTTCAATGTCAAATTTTCCTGCCATGGTGGCTGACAGAAATCTGACCTCTAGAGTTGGGGAGAGTCTCTTTCAAATCTAGTTCCAAGTGGTATCTTATAAGGGAATAGAGTAAAATAAGACTGGAAAAATAGGCTGAGCAAGTCGATGTGCCAATTTCATGTTCTTACCCTTTAACATATAATTAGACCTGGCGGGCACATGGCAAATGCTCTCTCAGTGTACTCTGCACACAATGCTCAAAACCATTTCCAAACGGTGATTTCTGGTCCCTCCTTTCAGGCCCACTAGTTATCCATTTTCTGTGAGTGTGCTGTGTAATTCTGACCCCTAGTGGCTAAGGAGGATACATCTAGACACACTTCAGTTAACATGTTCACAAATCGCCATGTACCAAACAGCTAACTTTACTTTTTTTCATTTTAATTTTCTCATCTAAATCTGACTGGAATTCAACCTCCCCCCACTGGTTCATGATGTGGTGTGCATTTTAATCCACCTCTCATAAAATAGACAACCATGAAATCAAAACTGCCTCTTTTCCCAGTTGATACTGAATGAGATGTAAGTTTAAGGCAAGGGAGAATGTTTTAATTTTTATACCCAATCAGGAGTCATCCCTGACTATAGGAAACTGACAATAAACTGTGTTATAACACAAAAGTCCAACTTGTGTCAAATATATTTCCCAGAACTTTCCGATATGAACTCAGAGACAACTATTGTTTTCACTAGATCCACTCCTGATAGGTATATTTTGTACCTTGAAGCCTTCTATCAAAATCCAAATATTTCACCTGGGTTACATTACCGATCATTAAGTACCAATTAACACTAATAACACCGTTAGCTAGTTATGTGATAGATAAAACTAATTAAGTCAGAGACAGAAGAAATGCACATAGAAGTGAGTCATTTTGAAAAAAGAATATTCATGAAGGCATAATCTGGAGCATGTAGTATAATAGAATGCCTAACATTTAGACATCATCATAGATGTCAAGTGTATTCACAAACAAAAAAATGTTTACCACATTCAATCTTTACAAATTTCTTGTGAAAAAATTGAGGATTTTCACCCCATTTTGCAGTTATATAAACTACGGCACAGAGAGGTTACTGGTCTTATGTAAAGTTACAGAGCTAGCTTATGGTAGAGATGAAGATCATGGGCATGTTTTCTGATGATAAGCCTACCACCTTTTTATGCTTGACATATGGGAAGGGATCATTCTGCAGGGTTTCTTGGCAGTCACCTTAATTTCAGGAAGGTATTGAGCAGCTGGGTTGGGGGGTATAAGAGGCAGGAGACTGGAACGTGAAATGAGGAAAAATGAAATGAACTGAATTATTTTATCACTATTTAATAGTTAGAGAGCCAACTGGATCACACAAAACTCAAAAACAAACGTGGAGTTTTCTGGGGAATTGAGACTGTATTACTAATTAATACAGTAAGGAACAAGGAGTGGAATTTTAATCTCTCTTGAGATTTTGTCATCATCAATAAGTCTTTGAGTCCTTTATTATTTTAGGCACAGTGTTAGATAATAAAAGTGATAATGCTTAGTATTCTTTTATTGCAACCTCAGTATCTGCTTTAAATAACTTATGCCATGTTATCTTATGGTCAACCATGAGGTAACTATTATTATCCCCTTTCCATAAATGAAAAGCCTGAGGCTTGGAAATGTCAAGCAAATTGTCCAAGATCTTAAACTTATAAATAGCACAGGTCACTCTAAGCCCCATACCACATGCTGTAAATATATATGTAAATACTGTAAAGACAAATACATGAAGAAGATAGGGTGTCCCTGACTCCTTCTAGGGGCTTTTAGAACATACATATGAAGTACAAACAAGTCCAAATACCACTGCAAGCTCAAGATGAAGAAATACCACTCAGAAATAAAGTATATGAAAGATGAAAATAAAGGAGATCAAAACACAGTAATCTTGAATTTCAATGTCTAATACGATTGGACCATTAAAAAGCAAATTATGTAAAAAGAAACATTTTATTATGTCACATTGAGCACTGAGATAAATTATTTTGGGTTAACTTTTTAAAGGCATGGTGCAAAGAGAATATCTAAGTGTTATTTACCATGAATATGAGATATGTGGAGGATTTCTTGACTCTGATTTTACCATATAGGGGAATTCTGCTATAGAAAAGTAACTGGGACAGAAAATGTTTGTCTTTGACCACTCTGATGGATAGGACATAGGAAAAGAATGTTATAATGATCTGTCTGAGGAGAAAAGAGTAGGAGTAGTTGATGTGGAGAATAAAAAAAAAAAAGAGGGAAAGAATCCACTGTGATCACTTTTCATCACTTTAAGCAACTGGGTGTGCCAACAATTAAACAAACAAACAAAAAAACAGAAAGTAAAGTAATCAACAATTTCTAAATCATGCTAATTGAATATTAATTTTTTACTTGGAATTCTGCTGAGTCTTAAGGATCTAGGAGTGAAATTAGCAAGATTTTCTATCCTTGATCAGGTCAGTAGCACATTTGACATACTGTTTTTGAAGAAAGTTCTTGGTTTCTTTATGTATTTGAATGTGGCCATATTAATTGTTCTCTGAATTAGGAATATTTAACTCTAATAAGATTAGAGCATTAGGAAACTCTTAAATTCCATTTACAGATTTATAATTATGTATCCCCTCAACGGATTTGTTCCCAAGCAGCTCTAAAACTCAAAGATGAAATCAAAATTACATATTTAAATTACTTTAACATCTTGAACTTCATATTCATGATTCATGTTGAATATGCTTCTTGACTACTTGAATCCTTTATCTCTTCTTTTGTTAACTAGAACAAGTTACTCCAGCAGGGTCTTTGTAAAGAATGAGTGACATAAACATGTGAAGAAAACCTAGTGCTCAAATGTTACTTGACTGTTGTCTATTCTGTATGCCCCTTATAGTCTACTGTGCAGGCTCCTAAACTATGCATTCTGTTTGTCCCACACTTAAAAGCTTCTGAATAATATAGGTTTTTTGTATTTGTCTGATTGTTGTATTGCATGTGGGTTTTTATAATTTTTTGACATACCTATTTTTCACCTTTTTTATTTGTTCACCCTCCCCTTTCTGTTTAATTAGCCTCTTCTAATCTTCTGCAAATTTCAGAAACAAGTTACACACTTGTTAGAACTACCTTTGAAATAATGAGCACTATACTTTGAAAGAAGGCTTGAGTGCATCTGTGGACTTCAATGGGTGAGTTGAAGCGAACCTATTCTTGCCACTAATAACAATTTTACCTAATCTTTATTAAGCTTCTCCCTTGTGCCATAACTGTGTTAGATACATATTACTTTTATTTTATCTTATTATTTTATTTTTCTTTGCATGTTTCTGGAGGGCAGGAATTAACCTGTAAACCTCTGTCTCCTCTGTGCCAAGCAAAGTTGTTTTCCATAAACATTCTTCAAATACACAAATGAATAAAAGTTTGAACTCCAGAATAGGAAGCCTCTCCTGCTACTGGTTGGGCATCTTTTCCAAAATAATATCTTTGATTATCTCAACTGTGAGTAGCTTTATTGTGCTCCCCTCTGACCCACACACAGTTGTGCTTGTACCAACTCAGCAATAAAAATATAACAAAATACAATAAAATAAAATTCTGTGTGAAAGCTATTTACATAGTGTATCAATCTCTTTCTTTATTTGCCTCCTGCAGATACTCTGACATTACCTATGCAGCCTTTTGTGCTATCAGTGTAAAGGTGGAAACCCACTAACTCATTAGAATGAATTTCATTGTGAAACCAATGATCAACAACATTAACAGAAATTAAGGCAGAAGCTGTGAAGAAAAATTACACACTAATTCTGCAATCTAAAAAAACACTCTTAGTATGATAGAATAATCCTAGCAACTCCATGCTGCAACTTTGTTTATGTCAGGAATAAATGCCAGATCAGACTAGAGGCAGAGATGAAGATGAATGTAAAGAAGTCCTTTTCTTCAAAGAGAAGCCCCTTCTAATTTTATGATGATGTCTTTAGGGTATGAAACATGGGTATCAAATGTGTGTAATTTTCTTCCATTGTACTTTGAATGTGGTGAGTAATGTAACCTGAAATCTCTGACGTAGAGTTAACAAGGATCAAAGATTTTTAGATGGCACATAATCCAACTGAATGCACATGTACTGGACCCTTACTATGTACGTATATGTACAGGACTTCTACCACATTCCTAGAGGTATTTCAAACTCTGTAGCTTTTAACTGACAATCTCTACAGATAAGACTAATACAAATAAAAATTTTCTAGGTATTATGTATAAAGTATAATGTAAATTATAAGTTGCCAGAGTAAACTGTCAAAAGATAATATAGATAATAAGCACCCTGACTTGTCAAAAATAAGTAAGACTTTGAATTATTAGGGAAAGTTTCAGGAAAGAATTCAGAAATTGAGATTTTAAAACTGAAACGGAAGTTAGAAATCAGCCAGATAAAGGCTTTAAACATTTTCTAATACATTTAAATTTATCTTTAGATAAACTCTTAAGCAGAAACTTAACATGTAACTGTTACAAAGTGGGTGAAGTTAAGGGAAAGGGTATGATTCTCAGTGCCCCACAATCACCCACTCCGCCCGCCCCTCATGGCATTGTTAGTACAACCCTCTGCAGCATTAGAGTTTTCCTCAGTCCAGTTTTAAGATCCCTGAAAATAAAAACTGGAAATGCCTCAGTTACTACTAACATTAAATATGGCCCAAATAACTTTACAAGAGTAGTAGTATTTTTCCCTTATAAATAAGCCTGGAACATTGCTGGAATTGATTCAGATGTTCAACAATTCCATCAACAATGCAAGGTTTTTGTTTTATTTTTGCAATTGTTAACGTATTAGGAACTTTTTCTTGCCTGACCATCAAAATATGGCTGCTGCATCTCTGGGTATAACAACTGTTTTGAGGACAAGAAAAGGGGAAAGTAGTAATGCCATACACATGTGTCTTTTTCTCTCTGCCACAACAAAAAAGCAAAAATATGTACAGAACAACCAGTAGATGCTTTCTTATACCTCATTGGCTATAATTGTGTCACATGACCATCCTTATCTACCAAGTCATCTGGGAAAGTAAGTTATCTCAGTTAGTACTGTGTATCTTATAGCCCTGGACAAAAGTGGGATTCTATTTGCCAGGAAGTAGGGGTATCAGTTAATCAGCTGAGAGTGTCTGCCACTCTATATCTAGCCACAAATCTTCATTCTATAACTGGGAACACCTATGTTCTTTGGCTTGGTTAACATCACCAGTAAATTGATTGTGGAGCTTGTGTCCACATTCTCAAACTGGACCTTGATAAATGAATCAAATTTGGAAAAGTAGAGAGATGGGGAGAGAACATTTCAAGTGGAAGATCAGTGGGTCAAATGAATGCAACTGTACTTTATGTACTTGATGCCTTCATATCTAATAACGTACTTTCATCTTCAGACCTCATTTAAAAAGCATTCAACTTTTTTGAATTCCACTCATATGTGAATATGTCATCAATATTTTCTAGTTTTAAATATCTTACTATACGAAAACCCTTTTCTCTTCATTCCTAATTACTTAACTAAGTTTTTTTTTTTTCCCTTTGATGGTGATTGTATGAGTTTATTTACTGGAATTACTAAGATTAACTAAATTAGAGAATTCCTTATCAGTCTTTGACTTTCTAAACTCAAATTCCAGCTCTGCATTCTACTGGGTATATAAGTCTGAGTTAAGTTACCTAACACTTTTGTGACTCAATTTCATCCTGTATCATATAAGGGTAATCATAGTGCCTCTCTCATAGGGTTGGTAAGAGTTATACCTCATTAACTGCAGGTCTGCCCTTGGACCAGTGCCAAAGACAGGCACACGCTGTGTACTCACAGAATGTTGGTTATTATTACTGGGTGGTGAGCTTCCGATGTGCTGGAATGTGCTCTTCTTAAGTCTTTTGACAGAAAGTATCGCTCTTGACATAATACTTTACATGGGGAAACTCTGAACTTAGGGACATTTACCTTTAATACCACTATATCTAATCCTTTTGCCTCTTTCCTTCTCAGACAGCTAGTTTCCTTTCCTGTTTCATTTTCCCTTAGTTGAAAAAATCCATATGATGAACAATAAGATAATTTCACTGTCTTATTGGAACACGTCATCCTTATTTCAAAAGGAAGTTGCAGGAAGTGGAATAGTCTTAGAAAAGAGAGGGATTAACAGCAGTGGAATTTCAGGCAACAGAAAAATACTACATAAGAGTAGCTTTCCTAGTGTCTCCCAATTCCCATTATTTAGATAATTTTGTGCTAACTACATATGTAAGTGTCTTCCTGGTCACCTCTTGAAATGTTTGAAAATGCCTATCATAAAAAATGGAGTGAGAGTAAACAGAACTAAGTAATTGCGTAAAACAGGCTGGTTTGGTAAATACTTATTAGCCTGATATTTGTAAACAAAAAAAATGGCTGCTGGTTTCCAAAAATTGGAATTCCTGCCTGTTAAACTGAAAATTGTATATTTCCCTTAAAGGTCAGACCCTTCAAAACTCCTGGTTTCCTTGACTTAGCCATAATTCATCAGGACTTCACTCACGTGGAGGAGGTCAAGGTAAGAGGACTTGGAGCCTGCAGGCATCCCTTGAATAATAATGTATTCTGGCAAGGAAGATCTGATTTTGTTTTTCAATAAAAATTAAGTCATTGATCTGAACATTTTTGCTAAAAGATACTGACATCTTGGTAATGTTTCAACTTGATAAAGCTGAACAATCTTTCCCAGAATTCATTACCCTATATGTCCCTGATTAAGGTAGGCCACAAGAGAAAGTCACACAAGATGAGCAGAACTGAACAGAAGCTTTGTCTATTCCTTGGAGGTGGGTGCAGTTCAGACCCTGTTGTAGCTCCCACATGCTTTTGCATTTCTATCGACTCACCTTGCTGGTGAGGGCAGCAACAGGTCACGTGCCTCCTCTCACTCCTCTCACTCTTACTTCACCTTCTCCACCTTCTGGGCCTGGTGTGACTGTAGCTCCACCAGAAAGCTGTCAGCTTTTTCTGCAAATCCCCATGGCAGTTAAGTTGGAGACTTGGAAATGGGGAAAAGCCAACATGGGTTCTGGTAAGAGATATACATAATTTCCAGGTGTCCCTGCTTCATGTTCATTTTCTCTTCCTGACTGCCTGCTCTGTAACTTCAGGTTCAGTGTCAGATGCAAAAGCAGAAGAAAAAACTGAGCCAATGCTGCTTTACCAACTCTCATAGTTGAGTAAGTTTGAGTCTCTATAATAAGTATTTTATTCTAATCATTCTTTATGATTCATTTCTCAATTTGAACCTGCACTGAACTTTTTGACATATTTCCTTTCCAACACAGTACGTGGTGAGAATTTCTGTTTGCCAGTTATTGAGAGATTTCCCTGGTCACTCCCACTTTTCTTTAGATCATGCCTTTATTCTGCATTTACTCCTCGTATAAAATTTTAGTGGCAGTGTATTTTTTCTAAGTGTTGATCTTCTGTGATTATGTAACCTCTTTTTTTTTCAGCTTACAATATCCCCACCGTCATCTCTCATATCTCTCATTCAGCTGATATATTTCATAGAAATGATAATATGGACTTCTCCCTCTCTCCAGAGGTTTCAAAAGAAAAAACTTCCTAGCCATCCGTACTCTCTGAAGGAAGAGGTAAGGGATCCCTATTAATACAAGCAGATTTGACCTGGGGCTGAGATGATCCTGTCATCTGAAAATATATAATGCCCAGAGTCATAGTTTCTGAACACTGTGAGGACCTAAAGCAACTGCTGAAGGTCATGGACAAAATTCTTTTGAGTACTTTATTATACATTATTTACTGTGTTATAGAAGTTCTGGAATTTTTTGACTACATACACAGGTTTCCAAATCCAAGTAAGGAAAGAGGAATGGAAGAGAGCCAAGCTGTAAATGCAAGAACTATAGGATTCCAATGCCTTGGATGTGCAGCACTGGAGAAAAAATATGGTGAATTCCAGAGAAATGCAACTGCAGTCACTTTTATAGAATTCTTGTGGCTTAATGCTCAAGTCAGGATGCGTGTTGGGAAGAAATAGGGAGTACAGAGTAGGACTGGGAAATTGGGAAAATGTTAAGGCACAGAAAGGAAACTTAACCATTAATAGTTGGAGACTTCAAATCTCTTCACTATAAAAACCACATCATGTCCTGCCTGTATTTGTGAATATTACTACTTTCTTCTTCCTACCTGAATCTCAACTATTTTCCTCCTGGCATGTTTCCCCCTAATGGTGAGATTTCTAAGGACATTAAGATGAACTCTTTTCCATAAATATTTAGGGAGCATAGTCCGGGAGACTAACTTTCTTATCTAAAATGCCCAAGCATGAGTCCCTGCCAAAAAAATCCTCAAACAAAAATCTATTACTAGATTTTCCTTGCCTGGGCATGTGTGAAAATTGTAGGTTCACAGCTCCACAATTATCCATACAATTGATATTTTTTAAATACACATGAAACATCAATATTAATAAGAGGATAGAACATATGATCATTTCATTTGAGTGAACACCCTTTTATAACCATGAAGGATGGATTAGTAGAAATTTTCAAAAATTACTGTATGTCTCGATTTTCCATTAAACTGGAATTAAATGCCCAATGTAAATTATAGAATGTTTACCCTGTGCCCTGCCCTGTTAAGTGCTCTAATGGGCCTTCTCATACAGACTCTAAACTGAAAATATTATTGAGAATATGAGAGAGACAAAAGCAAAATTAATGAAAAAGAATATTTGAATGTCAAACTTTGTAGTGCTGACATAAAAATTTATTTAAGGTTCAGAAAGGAAAATTATTCATTACAATTTTTAATCATCTTTATATCTTTCCTATATCTTTCTTCCAGCTTCTTGCATTGTACACCTTCCCACTGGCGTTCTTAATGTAAATTTTTAAATGAAGAACAAAATATGCACAGACCCATTACCAATTAAGTATAACCACTGTCCTGTATTACACATACACACAAGCATATATATATGTATATATATATTATATATATATACATATATATATGATAAAAATCACAAGAAAAATCCTGATCTCTGTTCATCTCCAATTAAGCCCAATTGTCCGTGTTCTGTTGCATAGTCACCTCTTGGTAGAGTTGTTTGCTCTCACTTTCTCCATTTTCTAATCAGGCTTCCCCACTACTATCACTCCACCAAAATGACACTCCTTATTGCCAACAATGCCATCCATTTTACTATATAAATGGATTTGTTTCAGGTGTTACTCTGTGATTTTAGCAGCATCCACTCATTTACAACATCTTTCTTTTTGAAACAGGTTCTTCCTTTGGTTCCTAGACTTCCCTGTATTTTTTTGGTTCATACTTCTCAGTCTCTTTGGCCTGATAGTTTAAATGTTACCTCAAGGTTCATTTTAACTATATTTTTTTCTTTGTATACTCTCTCTCTTTGTTATTCCTTAAATGTCATGGCTTCAATTGCCATCTACTTATGATTCATTCATAACTTATGATAAAGTTATCTTATGATATAATAATAATATCTTATAATAATAAGTTATCTTATAATATAATAATATTATCATACTTATGCTAAAGTTATTATCTTTAGATCAGATCTCAACTTTGAGCTACAGACCTGATAATCTAAGTGCCTAGTCAACACTTTCCAATTATATGCTTACAGGTTCTAAAGGTTAATATTTCTAGAACTCACCTTCTCCCAACCCTCCAATTTGATGTTCTTCAGATATTCAATGATTCCATGTTGGCAAATACTACTATGGTGACTTTAAGGTTCATAGTGAATCATCCAGCAGCCTAGTCCACTCATTTCCTTCTTAGGTAACCATTTTAAACCTCTGACCACAGGAAGACAACACAGAAAACAAGCAAGGATAATTCTTTCTTGAGACTTACCAAATTAAAAGTGGCAGAGAGAAGCTCCTTATGCCTAATTGATTTTCTGATTTAAAGAGATGCCTGTACCTGAGTCTCTCATGATATAAAGAAAGACCATCTACCCAATAGGAAAAATCAAACCAACAGTTTTAGAGAATCAGTGATAAGTGTTGAAAGGGAAAACATCTTATTGTGTTATAATATTGCCTTCCAAACAACCATAAATCTAATTCCACCTCTATTCTTCCAAACTTTTGGTTATTCAAGTCAATAAATTTCCTAATTCTAATTTTTTTTTTCTTGTGCTGTTTTGGGATTCAAGTGTCTTTGACTGTAAGAGTCAACAAACACTACTACCACCACCCTTGCAATTGCTCTAAGCAGAAATTCAGGGGTTGCTTTTGACTATGGTTTCTCCCTCATCCTTCTTTAGCCATGAAACATAAATATTTCTAAAAAAAAAAAAAAAAAAAGGTCATGAAGAACCTAGGGGCAAGACGCGAATAAAGACACAGACCTACTAGAGAATGGACTTGAGGATATGGGGAGGGGGAAGGGTAAGCTGTGACAAAGTGAGAGAGTGGCATGGACATATATACACTACCAAACGGAAAATAGATAGCTAGTGGGAAGCAGCCGCATAGCACAGGGAGATCAGCTCGGTGCTTTGTGACCCCCCTAGAGGGGTGGGATAGGGAGGGTGGGAGGGAGGGAGACGCAAGAGGGAAGAGATATGGGAACATACATATATGTATAACTGATTCACTTTGTTATAAAGCGGAAACTAACACACCATTGTAAAGCAATTATACTCCAATAAAGATGTTAAAATAAATAAATAAATAAATAAATAAATAAATAAATAAATAAATAAATATTTCTCAAACTGATCCACTTTTATCAATTTCCCTGCCACCATCATAGTAAGAATTACAATCCTCTCCCAAGTTTTAGCTTTTCTTACTGAATCCTAACTTGTCACTCTCTAATTTGTTATTCACACAGTGAAATTTAAGAAAATATGCTTATGTCACTGCCTTGTTTAAAATCCTCCAATGGGTATTCATTGCTCCAAGAATAAGTATCTAGAATGTATGTGGGATGTATCCACTGCCCACTTCATAGGCTCATTTCTAGCAGTTATTCCACTTGCTTTCTTGTTTCTGCCACATTGGCATTCTTCCAATTTTTGAATATGCCATTTTTTTCTCCATCTTAGGGTTAAGGCAATGCTATTACCTTTGGCTGTGATACTCCTCATTTAGGTATACATCTTTCAAAGGTCAGTTCCAACCGTACTTCTTCAAATAAAATTTCCCTGACTGGTTCTAAGCTTCTTATTATACAATTTCATTGCACTTATTTTACTTTTATTTACAGGGCAACTATAAAATAATTAATTAGGTAATGAGTCCTAGTTGATAACATTTGTCATTTCTCATAATGTAAATACCTTTAGGAGGATTGTGTTTGTCTTTTAAATGATGACTTCCCAAGGCCTAGTACATGACATTATATTTTGGGGACATTTAATTTTTTTTAAATAAATAATTGGATGGTGGGACTATAATGGGATTCAAAAAAAGTTTAAAAAGACATTCACAGGAGCAGAGGTCACAGATTCCATTACTTTTGTATCATCTCTTCCTTTGTCTAGGACCTCTTTCTCAATCTTTTTTCACTCTTGAGTACTATAGTACATCTGCAACAATTAATAATTAAATAATCGAGTTAACAAGGAGAAAGAAAAAAAACACTATGATTTCAAAGTAGTAAACAAGTTTCTTGCTTTAATTCAATTGTTCAGAAATGGTTGTTCCCCTGAGCTCATACATTAAAAACAAAACTAACTTCTACTGCAAATATACCCCTCATTAGCCTACTTCAGTATTACAGAGAGAAACATTTTATTAGTAGTTGGAAGATGGCTGAATTCCAGGCTGGTTTTTCTACTATTATAAGATGATACTTCATTGAATAGCTGCATGTTAGATATATTTCACTAGGGCAGAAAGATAGAGGAAACTAGTAAACTGTGGTTTTACAGTCCTAATGTAGCAAACATATTTATATTCATTACAGTGGGCCTTGAAATCTATTGAGGATGAAGATATAAAATTGGAAGAGATAAGGCAAAAGAACAGCAGGGAAATCCTTCCCCTGCCTAAGGCAGTGAGCATAGGAGAGAAATGATCAGCACATGCATCTCCTTTAGTAAGTTGGATGCTGGGGATATTTCTTTTTCTAATGTTCCTAAACAGGATATATTTCCTTGAAAACCAAACAACGGTTAAGTTCATTTTGTTGCCAAAATGCAATGTTCATTTACTTGATGATTTATTTCTTCTTTCTCTTCAGAGGGCATTTGGCTTTTGTTTACAGGTGATAGACTACCTGCTTATTCAGTCTCTGCATACCCAGTTATATTTCCAAGTGAAGACTCCAAACAATTGTTTGGAAAAACTTTATCCTCAATTCCTCTGTGAGTTAATTTGTAACACTGAAATAAAAGCAAAGTTTCATCAAAACCAAGTACAACTATATATAAAGGCATGAGAAATAGTACCTTACATTGTGTGATTACTAGAATAGTTAAAAGTTTTCCTATATCAATATGGCATGTTGCAATTGTGATTATCAGGGTGTTTTTAATTGAGATAAAGCATTATTAATCAGGGAGGCAACTCCCCTTCATCCAGGTCCAGTGTCAGCTCCCATGTTTATGTTTATTCAGGTCTCCTGCCCACTTTTTAATCGAGTTGTTTGTATTTTGTATATTGAGGTGTATGAGCTGTTTATATATTTCAGATATTAACACCTTACTGGTCATATCATTTGCAAATATTTTCTCTCATTCAGTGGGTTGTGTTTTCATGTTGTTGATAATTTCCTTTGCTGTGCAAAATCTTTTAAGTTTAATTAGGTCTGCATTGTTTATTTTTCCTTTTATTTTCTTTGCCTGAGGAGACAGGCCCAAAATATTATTGCTACAATTTATTTCAGAGTGTTCTCCCTATGTTTTCATCTAGAATGTTATAGTTTCTGGTCTTACATTTAGATCTTTGATTTGTTTTGAGTTTATTTTTATATACGGTGTGAGAATATGTTCTAAATTCATTCTTTTACATGTAGCTCTCCAGTTTTCTCAGCACCACTTATTGAAGAGACTATCTTTTCTCCATGGTATATTCTTGCCTCCTTTATCATAGATTAATTTACCATAGGTACGTTGGTTTATTTCTGGGCTCTCTATTCTGTTCCATTGATCTGTGTGTTTTATTTTTGTGCCAGTACCATACTGTTTTGATTACTCTAGCTTTGTAGTATAGTCTGAAGTCAGGAAGCATGACACCTCTACCTTTGTTCTTTCTTCTCAAGATTGCGTTGGCAATTTGGGGTTTTTTGTGGTTTCATGTAAATGTTAGGTATATTTGTTCTAGTTCTGGGAAAATGTCCTGGGTATTTTGATAGGGGTTGTATCAAATTTGTAGATTGTTTTGGGTAGAATGGACATTTTAACTACATTAATTTTTCCAATCAATGCACATGAGCTATCTTTCTATTGATTTTTATCATCTATAATTTCCTTCATCAGTGCCTTATTTATAAATTTATTTATTTTATTTATTTATTTTTGGCTGCATTTGGTTTTCGTTGCTGTGTGTGGGCTTTCTCTAGTGATGAGCAGGAGCTACCCTTCATTGTGGTGTGTGGACTTCTCACTGTGGTGGCTTCTCGTTGCAGAGCACAGACTCGGGGCACACAGGCTCAGTAGTTGTGGCTTGTGCGCTCTAGAGCACAAGCTCAGTTGTTGTAGTGCATGTGCTTAGTTGCTCGGCATGTGGGATCTTCCCAGACCAGGGTTTGAGCCCATGTCCCCTTCACTGGCAGGCAGATTCGTAACCACTGTCCCACCAGGGAAGCCCCCAGATGGACCTACTTAACTGATATTTATAGGACATTCCATCCCAAAACAACAGAATACAGTATCTTCTCAAGTGCACCTGGAACATTCTCCAATATAGATCACATCTTGGGTCACAAATTAAGCCTAGGTAAATTTAAGAAAAATGAAATTGTATGAAGCAACTTTTCCAACAACAACATTATGAGACTGGATATCAATTACAGGAAAAAAATATAAAAAATACAAGCACATGGAGACTAAACAACACGCTACTAAATAACCAATAACCAAGAGATTACTGAAGAAATCAAAGAGGAAATCAAAATATACCTAGAAACAAATGATAATGAAAATATGATGACCCAAAACATATGGGGTGCAGCAAAAGAAGTTCTAAGAGGGAAGTTTATAGAAATAAAATCTTACCTCAAGAAACAAGAAAAATCTCAAATAAACAACCTAACCTTACACCTAAAACAGTTAGATAAGGAAGAACAAAAAAAAACCCCCAAAGTTAGCAGAAGGAAAGAAATCATAAAGAACAGATCAGAAATAAATGAAAAAAGAATAAATAAAACTATAACAAAGATCAATAAAACTAAAAGGTGGTTCTTAGAGAAGATAAACAAAATTGATAAAATGTTAACCAGACTCATTAGGAAAAAAAGGGAGAAGACTCAAATCAACAGAATTAGAAACAAAAAAGGAGAAGTAACAACTGACAATGCAGAAATACAAAGGATCAGGAGAGACTACTACAAGAAACTATATACCAATAAAATGGACAACCTGGAAGAAATGGGCCAATTCATAGAAAAGTACAACCTTCCAAGACTGAACCAGGAAGAAATAGAAAATATGAACAGATGAATCACAAACACTGAAATTGAAATGGTGATTAAAATTCTTCCAACAAACAAAAGCTGAGGGCTAGATGGCTTCACAGGCATTTTCTGTCAAACATTTAGAGAAGAGTTAACACTTAAGCTTCTCAAACTCTTCCAAAATATAGCAGAGGGAGGAATACTCCTGAATTCATTCTATGAGTTGACCATCACCCTGATACCAAAACCAGAAAAAGATGTCACAAAAAAAGAAAATTATAGGTCAATATCACTGATGAACAAAGATTCAAAAATCCTCAACAAAATACTAGCAAGCAGAATCTAACAGCATATTAAAATGAACATACACCATGATCAAATGGGGTTTATCCCAGGAATGCAAGGATTGGATTCTTCAATGTATGAAAATCAATCAGTGTGATACACCATATTAACAAATTGAAGGATAAAAACCATATGATCATCTCAATAGATTGCAGACAAAGCTTTTGACAAAATTCAACACCAATTTATGATAAAAACTATCCAGAAAGTGGACATAGAGGGAACCTACCTCAACATAATAAAGGACATATACGACAAACCCACAGCAAACATCTTTCTCAATGGTGAAAAACTTTAAGCATTTCCTCTAAGATCAGGAACAAAACAAGGATGTACACTCTCACCACTATTATTCAACATAGTTTGAATAGGAAGTCCTAGCCATGGCAATCAGAGAAGAAAAAGAAACAAAAGAAATCCAAATTAGAAAAGAAGAAGAAAACCATCACTCTTTGCAGAAGACATGATACTATACATAGAATATCCTAAAGATGCCACCAAAAAGCTACTAGAACTAATCAATGAATTTGGAAATGTAGTGGGATATAAAATTTAGACACAGACGTCTCTTGTATTACTATACACTAACAACAAAAATCAGAAAGAGAAACACTCCCATTTACCATTGTAACAACAAAAAAATAAAACACCTAGGAATAAACCTACCTAAGGAGGCAAAAGACCTGTATGCACAAAAGTATAAGACACTGATGAAAGAAATCAAAGACGATAAAAACAGATGGAGAGATATACCATGTTCTTGGATTGGAAGAATCAACATTGTGAAAATGACTATACTCCCTCAAGCAATCTACAGATTCAATGTAATCCCTATCAAATTACCGATGGCATTTTTCACAGAACTAGAAAAAATTTTTTTAATTTGCATGGAAACACAAAAGACCCTGAATCGCTGAAGCAATCTTGAGAAAGAAAAAGAGAGCTGGAGGAATCAGATTCCTGACTTCAGACTATACTACAAAGCTACAGTAATCAAGACAGTATAATACTGGCAAAAAAACAGAAATATAGATCAATGGAACAGGATAGAAAGTCCAGAGATAAACCCACACACATATGGTCACCTTATTTTTGATAAAGGAGGCAAGAAAATACAATGGAGAAAAGACAGCCTCTTCAATAAGTGGTGCTGGGAAAACTGGACAGATACATGTAAAAGAATGAAATTAGAACACTCCCTAACACCATACACAAAAATAAACTCAAAATGGATAAAAGACCTAAATGTAAGGCCAGACACTATAAAACTCTTAGAGGAAAACATAGGCAGAACACTCTATGACATAAATCATGGCAAGATCATTTTTGACCCACCTCCTAGAGAAATGGAAATAAAAACAAAAATAAACAAAAGGGGAACTAATGAAACTTAAAAGCTTTTGCACAGCAGAGGAAATCATAAACAAGACAAAAAGACAACCCTCAGAATGGGAGAAAATATTTGCAAATGTAGCAACTGACAAAGGATTAATCTCCAAAACTTACAAGCAGCCCATGCAGCTCAATATCAAAAAAACAAACAACCCAATCCAAAAATGGGTAGAAGATCTAAATAGACATTTCTCCAGAGAAGATATACAGATTTCCAACAAACACATGAAAGGATGCTCAACATTACTAATCATTAGAGAAATGCAAATCAAAACTACAATGAGATATCACCTCACACCGGTCAGAATGGCCATCATCAAAAAATCTACAAACAATAAATGCTGGAGAGGGTGTGGAGAAAAGGGAACACTCTTGCACTGTTGGTGGGAATGTAAATTGATACAGTCACTATGGAGAACAGTATGGAGTTTCCTTAAAAAACTAAAACTAGAACTACCATACGACCCAGCAATCCCACTACTTTGCAAATACCCTGAGAAAACCATAATTCAAAAAGATACATGTACCACAATGGTCATTGCATCACTATTTATAATAGCTAGGACATGGAAGCAACCTAAGTGTCCATCAACAGAGGAATGGATAAAGATGTGGCACATATATACAATGGAATATCACTCAGCCATAAAATGGGACAAAATTGAGTTATTTGTAATGAGGTGGATGGACCTAGAGACTGTCATACATAGTGAAGTAAGTCAGAAAGAGAAAAACAAATACCATATGTAATGCATATATATGTAATCTAAAAAAAAAAAAAAAAGTATTGATGAACCTAGTGTCAGGGCAGGAATAAAGACACAGACGTAGAGAACAGACTTGAGGACACAGCAGGGGAAGGGGAAGCTGGAATGAAGTGAGAGAATAGCATTGACCTATATACACTACCAAATGTAAAATGGATGGCTAGTGAGAAGCTGCTGCATAGCACAGGGAGATCAGCTCGATGCTTTGTGATGACCTAGAGGGTGGGATAGGGAGGGAGACTCAAGAGGGAGGGGATATGGAGATATATGTATAAATATAGCTGATTCACTTTGTTGTACAGCAGAAACTAACACAACATTGTAAAGCAATTATACTCCAATAAAGGTGTACTTAAAAAAATGGTAAAATGCTTGTGGGTAAGAAAGCAGATAGAAGAGCCACAATTTCCCCTCCCCTTACCTTCAATATCTTACAATATAAACTTCCAAAATAACAAAAAATAAAATCAGAAAAAAAATTGTCAAAAGCAACTGTGGGGGTGGAAAAAACTTCCCTTCTATGCTTTCTAGGTTAAACTGACATGAGACAGATTAACAGGAGAAAAACCAAGTTTACATATGTGTGAGAGATCCATAAGAATATGAAGCCCAAGTACAATTTAGGCAATTAAGGCTATGTGCCACCTGAGAGAAGGAGAGGAGGTAGAGGTTTCGGATTTCAAAGAAGAGAAAGGCAATTCACATGGAGATGAAAAAACAAATGTTTGGTAAACAAATGTTTGTTATGCCATGCAGAGACAGTGGGATGCAGAAAGTACTTTGGTCTCCAGGCCCTGCTGAGTTCCCCTTACCACCTCTGTTCCATAGTGCTCTTCCTGGACCAGGTCCTTTATCTAAATTCTTTTAGGCAGTTAAGGGGGAAGTAAAAAGAAAGACTTCACGAGAGTTCTGTTTCTTAAAGACAATTAGTGCAAAATATTTCTCAAGCCAAAGAGACACACTCTGGGGTGGCAAGATTTGTTTCCCTACATAACCATACATCATACCTCATACAACACACTTTTAAAAGTGTCAGTCTAGGAAATAAAGTGAAAATTCAAGTGCAGCTTAGAGTACTATGCATCTTATACCTACTCCCCTTATCCCCATGAAGAAACACAGAAGAAAAGAAATAAAGCAAGAAAATTCTGAGACTGCCCACTAATTACTCCCACAATGAAATTAAGTAGAATGGGTATGATTACACAGTCAATGGAATAATAACAGAAAATCCTTTCGAGTACAACTTTTTCACTTATAATTGCTTTGACCACATCAGAATCAGTAAAATCCTACAGGACTCTCCATTTTCCAGGGCTTTACAGTAAAG
This sequence comes from Eubalaena glacialis, assembly GCF_028564815.1. Classification (NCBI taxonomy): domain Eukaryota; kingdom Metazoa; phylum Chordata; class Mammalia; order Artiodactyla; family Balaenidae; genus Eubalaena; species Eubalaena glacialis. The sequence continues at coordinate 30,900,529 of NC_083730.1, forward strand.
TTGTGGGATAATCTAAAAGATCGGGTTGTCCCATCCCATCAGATAATGATATTCTGCTTACTGTACTCCCCCATTGGATGAAACCCAGTAGAAAATATTTAGACAAACTTTAGAAGAGACAAAGAGCCCGGCTCTACAACAAAGGCTGCACAGTGCCCTAGGGGAATGTACCTCCCCTTTCTTTCTTTTTTTTTTTTTTGTTCTCAGGTTAAAAAGTTGAGTGAACAAAATCATTCCAGTCCTCAATTTAAAGTTTGGGATATAATACAGTGATTTCCTAAAGTGAAGAAAATTATATTCTATTAGAATAAATAATATTAGACTGATTACCCAAATGAAATATGAAAATAATAAAACAAGAGCATGGCAACTATCCAAACATTTTAGGAAAAAAATTGAAAATGAGAATGAAATAAAAGCACATAGCATGTGAAAAAAAAAAAAAAGGTCAGCTCAGAATAAAGCTTAAGTCAAAGAATCTGAATACAAACTTTCAAAGACTACTAGATGGGATAAATAAACTTAATAGAATATATATTTAAATTAAACTGAAAGAAGAGTTATAGGAAAAAATAGTAGAAAAACAACAGCATTGGAGGATATTATAAGATACAATAAGGAAGAACTGAAATACTGACATTAAGAAAATATATTTTTCCATTATGAATAAGTGGCTTCTATGGATCCAACTGTCTTGTAGACAACTCTAAAGTTTGGAAGAAACACACACATATAAAACAAAACCTACCTGAAAACAGGGGAGAGTTACCAAAAACAGACAAATAATGGACTAGAGTCTACACACTGGAAAAGTTTTTTAGCTTCATAGTTTTTATACTGAGAGCAGGCTTAGTTTTCACCATTTAGAGGAGAAAAAAGCTCAGAAAACACAGTTTGTCTGGTGTGTAACACCAGAGAATGGAATAAAGGACATCAGTAGTCAATGGAAATTGAGGGTAGAAATCCAGGAAAGGGGAAAGCCAGAGAAGGAAATCTCTAAATTTTGTGTGTACATTCTTCCCAAATCTCTTGCTGTTGACTGAAACTTGCATGAATGACATGGATACAGAAGGAAGGCAGGATAACCCACCCAAAGTATGCCACTTTGGCATATTGATTATTTTGAATTAAAATTACTTAAGAAACAACTGGCAAGGACCCTCTGACCTTCCTTTGTCCTCCTGAAAGCAGGAAATAAATTTCATATGTGAAGGAATCCTCCCTATACCTGGAAAGTAGAAAGCATTCTTATCACCAGAGATAGGGAATTCAAGGCCAAGAAGGCTGTAGAAACTATGTTACTTCTTTTTTAATTTGCTACCTCAAACCCAAACCCCTTTGTTTCATCAAATCTTCATAAATAATTGTTTCTTTGTCTAAAAGGTATAAAGCCTACCTACTTTGGTCACTCTTTGAGTTTCATATCTTTTGGATTCCCATATATACAAAATTAAATTTGTTTTTCTCCTATTAATCTGATTTATGTCAATTTAATTATTAGACCAGCCAAAGAATTCAGAAGGGAAGAAGGAAAATGTTTTCCTCCCTGAGTCTGCTAATGTGATGATGGATCAATTCAAATATTTTAGTATGAAGAACACAGAGGAAAAAATATTCAAAAAAGAAAAAGAAAAAGATTTTCAAGAGCCCATGAGGTAATATAAAAAGATCTAAAATACATGTATTCAGAGGCACATTGGGATAATACAGAGAGGAGGGGACAGAAAAATACCTGAAGAAATAATGGCTAAACATTTCCCAAATTTTGGCTTGGACATAAATTTATAGATTTGAGAAGCTCAGCAACTTTAAGCAGGATAAGCATACAGATCACACCTTGATATATCATAGTCAAGTTATTGGTATCAGAAAATAAGAAAAAAAATCCTGAAAACAGCCAGAAAAAAATGACACATTATATACAGGGACATATCAATTTAAATCCACTGACTTTTCATAAGAAATTCTATCAGAATACAATTATTACAAAGAGATAAAAGAATCAAAATTCTGAAGTGTGGGGAGTAAAGATAAAATAAGACTGTAGGCAGAATATTCTTGGACTCCTCCTTCATAAACCAATAATTATGACATTCAGATGAGTTCACATTTTGGAGTCAAGGTAGAATGGAATTAATAAATTTTAATGGAATTGGTGCAAAATTTGAAAATGCAACCTCAGTTTTACTCTCTCTACCTATGCTAGACCAACTATTCCATTTGAGCTAAGTTCTCCAGTGAAATATTAATTTTTCCAATTTTTCTTTCCTGTTATTTCTCCTGAAAATTTTATCCAAATGTACTTCCCAGTCCTGACTTCACATTTTAAAGATCACATGGGGATCTTTATAAAAATACGGATATCTCGGGCAGGGGGGTGCAGGCAGAAAGAAAGAGAGAAAGTGAGAAAGTGAGAAAGAAAGGAGAGAAAGAAAGAAAGAAAAGAAAGAAAGAAAGAAGAAAGAAAGAAAGAAAGAAAGAAAGAAAGAAAGAAAGAAAGAAAGAAAGAAAGAAAGAAAGAAAGAAAGAAAGAAAGAAAGAAAGAAAGAAAGAAAGAAAGAAAGAAAAAGAAATAAAGGAAGGAAGGAAGAAGGAAAGAAAGAGAGAAAGAAAGAGGGAGGAGAGAAGAAAGGAAGAATGAAAGGAATGAAAGAAAGTAAAGACAATGAAATAATACCTGAGATAACTTTAAATGCCAAAACTTGTCAATTCAGAATTCTATATTCACAGAAAACATCCTTAACCAACAAAGAAATTGATATGTGATAAGTGGTTACCATTGAATTGTTGAGCTTGGTTGATCAAGCATGACACTTCTAAGGACCAAATGGATTAACTATACTCTGTCACTTCATTAGGAACAGGATTAAACCAGGCACTCCACAATAGCATAAGAGATTCAGGAAACAACACTGGATCTGTGGTCTCATCTCACCCAGAAAAAAAGGTGCTTGACCTCTCTCATATGCCCAGTTGCCATCTTGAAAAACAAAGGAAGCAGAAGAATCTAAAAGATTGAGCATTGATCAAACCAAAAAGAAAAAATATTAAACCAGCTCTGAGATAGAAAGGAATTCTGAATTCATTTAATTCATTGAATATTTAAACAAATAAATCATTTAATCCAGGAATAATTTGAATAACATTATTGGACAAATTCAACCTTTCTTGCTGACTGGTTAAGTGGAGTGATGGTTGAAGGAAGGAGCTTGTAAGGGAGATTAGGCCAGTTAAAGAAAAAATAAATAAATAAAGTCACCTTTCCTTTGTATTTGGTATAATTGTTTATGCATATTTGCATCTATGATATACATGCTTATATATTTTTGGCTTTTCTACTATTAGTTTAACAATATACCCTCTTCCTACCCAGCTCTGTTCTCAAGTGTCTATTTGTTTCCCTTCCTATGCATGGGGGATTTTTTTGTAGTTAAAAAAATTGGCAGAATATAGTAAGATGGTAAAGAGACAGTAAAATGAAGAGGAAATAAAATGTCTGTTTTCTATCAGGTTTTTAAGCTTTGATTCCCATGGAAAGATGGTGGAGATACAGATAGTGGAATCTGTTCAAGATAAAATTTGTGAGATTCTAAACATAAGAAGAGTTGTTTCTGGGTTTGAGGGACAAAATTTAATACAGGATTAGGGGAGCAGGCTTCTTCTGGTGCTTCTTCTCAGACCTGACACAATTCTGGCACCCAGAATATTAGAACATTTGAGGCATCCAGAGCCAGCAACCAATCCAGCTACATGAGTATCTTTCCTATAGGCAAGGTCAGTGTTTAGATGTCTCCAAGTGGCCTCCAGGCATCAGACTGGGACTAGGAGAGTATAAAAGAGGGTAATGATGCAAAGAGATTGGAGTAGATTAAAAGTTATTGTTTCTCAGGGTAAACTATGGACTTTGGGTGATAATGATGCTTCAGTGTAGGTTCATTGATTGTTACATATGTATTACTCTGGTTGGGGATGTTGATACGGAGAAGACTGCAAGTGGGGGGGGGAGGGGCAGGGGATAGTCAAGGACCCTCTGTACTTTCTGGTCAATTCTGCTGTGAACATAATACTGCTCTAAAAAATAAAGTCTCTTTTTAAAAAATATAAAGTTAGTGGTTCTGTGTAAAGTTTCCCTTTAGAGATGTTCTAAACATCATTAGATAACACAACTAAAAGAGAGAAATAAGTTCCTACTATATGGGTGATGGCTATGGGGCAGAAAGCATTTAGGACATGTGTAGAATGAATGAACATACAGAAAAAGACTCTGAAAGTTAGAGAACAAGTAAGAATTATAACTGCTATAATAATGAGTAGTAGTAGTAATTTATTCTCACATAGGAAAGACCTATTCAATTAAAAAATTACCTCTGCCCATTTTTCAAATAGGAAGAAATAGTTTCTTAAAGAAAAAATATTATTGCCTTAAATTTTTTTCTGCAGGTTCCAAATCATGTTTATACATATTACATTATGATTTAATCTTCTCAGAAATCCATCCTTCATGTACCTCTAATTCAAGAATTGACATGAGTTGCTTGAGACCACTTGACTAATGCATGGCATAATCTAGACTGGAACCTGAGCCTCCTCGTCCCTTGTCCTGACCCTTTCTGCTAAGTTCTATTTTTAGGATCATATTTCTCCTTACCAAATCTGCCCACAGCCACCTGAGATCTAAATTACTGCCCTGGGGTTTGAACACAGTCAGCACATGATTTTTTATAAAATGACTCCATTTGTTTATGAGTTTGATGACTCCTCTCTTCACCAACTGCTTTCTTACTTCTATCAGTCACAGCTGGAAACCACATCTATCCACCTGATGATTTCTTCTCTGCAAACACGGACCATTAGGAACAATTTTGGGGTTGGGAAGAAGACAATACTAGGCCGTGAGGAATTTAATATGTTTTCAAATCTTCAGGTGAGGGCAAATTCTCAGAATTAGAAAAGAAGATAGAAAAACTCTTCCCTGTAATGTGATTTCAAGGTTACAGAGACAACCCTTTACCCTACAAATGCTTCTTATCAAATGTGCATAATCTTTTTATCAGGGGACAAGACCCTTCCTTTTACAAAAGAGAAAAATTACTTTCTAAGTCTTCCTGGGAAGGGTGACACTGGTTTTTTTTTTTTTTCTTCAGTTTATTCAGTTATTTACTTGTTAGTTCCTTACATTTCAGACCCTCTAAATTTATTTTTAATTTATATGTGCTAACTGTAGGTCAGACATCTCTCGACTGGTTCTTTTTGTTCCCCTTGGAAAGGCTAAAGGACATCACTCATTTGGATTAAAATATATGGAAACATCATGGCCCCCAGTTATGTCCACTAGATATAGCTCAGTAGTAGCTCAACACGAACAGGAAGACATTGTTGGTATTGGGGGTTGTTTCATTCTGAAATGTGAGGTAAATGAGTAGAGTTTTTCTTGATGGATCACTAAGTCTCTCCACAGAGACTCATATAAATCATGATGAAAAATAATTTCATAAATCCTGGCCCAGTTTCCAAAGCAAGCATCTTGCAATCTCAAAGTCAGTGATCAGTACTTCAGATGCAACCCTGCAACCTGGCTCCTACAGGAATTAATGTGTTAGATGAACCACTTCAGTGGCCTATTTATCAGTTCAAGCTATTTGGAAATGTTGGGACCATATGTTGTCCATTGACATGAACACCAAACACTGAATTTATAAATAGCAATTTACAACTCATAAATATCTTTGCTATTAGAGCCATTCTGCCTCTATGAAAGGAATTGATAGCAGGTTCTAAGCCCTGTAGTATATGTATTTTTTTCTCTTTTTAGAAATGTTGTAGATAGTAAAGTTTAAGTGCCTCATGGAAATGTTACTTTTAAAAAGCTGTGTTTATCAGAAAAAATGTACTTTTATGCTAGATATTCATATTTATAAATTTGACAGGAAGGTTAAATATGTGTGTGCATGTGCATATGGTGAGGATTTTTTACATGTATGCATATACAATGATTATAGAATTATAACTCTAAGATGTAGAAGCTACACCTTACTATCTGTTCAAGGCTTGGATTTACTAATGTAGTTGCAACTGTTCATCATGTACACTAATATCTTCCTTGCCCATCTTTCTTAGAGATAGAATAACTGACTTTGAGTCAGACATATTGTCTCCTATGACTATATTACTCACTTCCTTTACAAATAGAATGGCAAGACAATGGCCCTGACCCTGTTTGGAAAGGGAATCCCTTGACAGTGGGTTGAAAGGAGACAAGAACAAGATGGCAGAGTAGAAAGACTTGAGCTCACCTCTTCTTACAAAAACACCCAATTCACTACTAACTGCTGAACAACCATCAACAAAAAAGACTGGAACCTACCAAAGAAGATATTCTACATCCAAAGACAGAGAAGAAGCCACAAAGAGACTGTAGAAGGTGAACTTTTAAGATATAATCAAATTCCATACCCACCAGGTGGGTGACCCACAAACTGGGAAATAATTATCTTGAAAAGTTTCTCCCAGAGGAGTGAGAGTTCTGAGCCCTACATCAGACTTCCCAGCCTGGGGATCTGGCATTGGAAGGAGCCCGATGAGCATTAGGCTTTGAAGGCCAGCAGGGCTTGAGTGCAGGAACTCCACAGGACTGGAGGAAACAGAGATTATACTCTGGGAGGATGCACATAAAGTTTCATGTGCACTGGGAACCATGGCAAAGCAGTGACTCCATAGGATCCTGGGCCAGACCTACCTGTGGGTCTTGGAGGGTCTCCTAGAGGGCTGTGGCTTACTGTGGGGACAAGGACACTGGTGGTGGAGGCCCCAGGGAATATTCATTGGCATGAGCTCTCCTGAAGGTTGTCATTTTGGACCAAGACTTGGTCCCACCCACTGCAGCTCCAGTCATGGGACGCCTCAGGCAAAACAACAAACATGGTGGGAAGACAACCCCATCCATCAGCAGACAGGCTACCTAAAGTCATCCTGAGCCCCCAGCCACTTCTAAACACACCTTTTGACATGGCACTGCCAACAAGAGGGAGACGAACCAGTTCCATCCATCAGTGGGAAGGCACCAGCCCTGCCCACCAGGAAGCTTGCACAAAGTCCCTGAATCAAGCTCACCTACCAGGGGGCAGACACTAGAAGCAAGAGGAACTACAATCCTGCAGCCTGAGGAATGGAGAACACAAATACTGAAAGACAAAATGAGATGGAGAGAAATAGGTCCCAGACAAAGGAACAAGATAAAACACCAGAAGAACAACTAAGTAAAGTGGAGTTAGGCAATCTATCTGAAAAAGAATTCAGAGTAATGATAATAAAGTTGATTGACAACTTGCAAAAAGAATGGAGGAACAAACAAACAAGATACAAGAAATGTTTACCAAAGGGCTAGAAGATGTAAAGAACAAACAGAATTGAACAATATAATAAGTGAAATGAAAAATACACCAGAAGGAATCAATACCAGACAAAATGAGGCAGAAGAACAAATAAGTGAGCTAGAAGACAAATTGGTTGAAATCACTGCCACAGAACAGAATAAAGAAAAAAGAATTTAAAAAAATGAAGACAGTCTAAGGGACCTCTGGGACAACATTAAATGAACCAACATTGGCATTATAGGAGTCCCAGAAGGAGAAGAGAGAAAGGGCCTGAGAAAATATTTAAAGAGATAGTAGCCAAAAACTTCCCTAACATGGGAAAGGAAACACTCAAGTTGAGGACGCACAGAGAGTTTCATACAGGATAAACCCAAGGAGAAACATGCTGAGACACATATTAATCAAACTGAAATCAAAGCCAAAGAGAAAATAGTAAAAGCAACAAGGGAAAAGCAACAAATAACATATTAGAGAATCCCCATAAGGTCCTCACCTGATTTTTCAGCAGAAACTCTACAGGCCAGAATGGAGTGGTATGATATATTTAAAATGATGAAAGGTAAAAAACTACAACAAACAATACAATACTATGCAAAGCTCTCATTCAGCTTCAATGGAGAAATCAAAAGATTTACAGATAAGCAAAAGCTAAGAGAATTCAGCACCACTAAACCAGCATTACAACAAATGCTAAAGGGACTTCTCTAGGTGGAAAAAAAAGGCTACAAGTAGAAACAAGAAAACTACAAATGGGAAAGCTCAGCAGTGAAGGCAAAGATACAGTGAAGGTAGAAAATCAATCACACACAAATATGATATGAAAACCAGCAATCCTGAGAAGAGGAGAATACAAATGCAGGATATTGGAAAAGCATTGGAAATTAAGAGACCAGCAACTTAAAATGAGTTTATAATTATATATATAGACTGCTATAACAAAACCTCATGATAACCACAAACCAAAAATCTACAATAGATACACACAAAAAAAGAAAAAACAAAACACTAAATATAGTCATCAAATCACAAGAGAAGAGAACAAAAGAAGAAGGGAAGAAAACAAACCTACAAAAACAAATCTGAAACAATTAACAAAATGACAATAAGAACACACATATCGATAATTACCTTAAATGTAAATGGATTAAATGCTCCAACCAAAAGGTGTACACTGGATGAATAGATACAAAAATAAGACCCATATATATGTTGTCTTCAAGAGACCCACTTCAGATCTAGGGACACATACAGACTAAAAGTGAAGGGATGGAAAAAGGTATTCCATGTGGATGGAAATCTAAAGAAAGCTGGAGTAGCAAAACTTATGTCAGATGAAATAGACTATAAAATAAAGACTGCTACAAGAGACAGAGAACACTACATAATGATCAAAGGATCAATCCAAGAAGAAGATATAACAATTGTAAATATATATGCACACAACATAGATGCACCTCAGAATATTAACAGTCACAAAAGGATAAATCAACAGTAACACAATAATAGTAGGGGACTTTAATGCCCTATGTTCATCAATGGACAGATCATCCAGACAGAAAATCAATAAGGAAACACAGGCCTTAAATGACACATTAAATCAAATATACTTAATTGCTATTTACAGAGCATTCCATCAAAAGTAGCAGAATACACATTCTTTTCAACTGTACATGGAACATTCTCCAGGATAGATCACATGCTAAACCACAAAACATGCCTCAGTAAATTTAAGAAAAGTGAAATCATATCACGAATTTTTTATGACCACAATGTTATGAGACTAGAAATCAACAAGAAAACTGCAAAAACACAAACACATGGAGGTTAAACAATATGCTACTAAACAACCAATGGATCACTGAAGGAATTAAAGAGGATAAAAAAGTACCTAGAGACAAACGAAAATGAAAACATGACATCCTAAAACCTATGGGATGCAGTAAAAGCAGTTCTAAGAGGACAGTCTATAGCAATGCAAGCTTATCTCAGGAAACAAGAAACATCTCAAATAAACAACATAAACTTACACCTAATGGAACTAAAGAATGACAAACAAAACCCAAAGTTAGTGGAAGGAAAAAAAAATCATAAAGATTAGAGCAGAAATAAATGAAATAGAGACTAAAAAGAATATAAAAAATCAATGAAGCTAAAATCTAGTTCTTTGAAAAGATAAACAAAATTGATAAAACTTTACACAGACTCATCAAAAAAAAAAAAAAGAGAGGGCCCAAATCAATGAAATGAGAAAGACAAAGTGACAAACAACACCACAGAAAAACAAAGGATGATAAGAGACAACTATAAACAACTATATGCCAATAAAATGGACAACCTAGAGGAAATGGACAGCTTCAAAGAAAGGTACAATCTCCCAAGAATGAACCAGGAAGAGATATAAAATGTGAACAGACCAATTACCAGTAATGAAATTGAATCACTAATATAAAAACTTGCAACAAAGAAAAGTCAAGGACCAGATGGCTTCACAGGTGAATTCTACCAAACATTTAGAGAAGAGTTAACATCTATCCTTGTGAAACTATTCCAAAAAACTGAAGAGGAAGGAACACTTCCAAATTCATTCTATGTAGTCAGCATCACCATGATACCAAAACCAGATAAAGATATTACAGGAAAAAAGAAAATTACAGGCCAATATCACTGATGAACATAGATGCAAAAATCCTCAACAAAATACTTGAACACCAAATCCAACAATGCATTAAAGAGTTCATACACCGTGAACAAGTGGGATTTATCCCAGGGAGGCAAGGATTTTTCAATATCCACAAACCACATTAACAAACTGAAGAAGAAAAACCATAGGATCATCTTAATAGATGCAGAAACAGCTTCTGATAATATTCAACATCCATCTGTGATAAAAACTCTACAGAAAGTGAGTATAGAGCTAATACACTTCAACATAATAAAGGCTATATATAACAAACCTACAACTAACGTCATATTCAATGATGAAAAACTGAAAGTATTTCCCAGGAGATCAGGAAGAAGACAAGGATGTCCACTCTTGCCACTTTTATTCAACATAGTTTTGGAAGTCCTAGCCACAGCAATCAGAGAAGAAAAAGACATAAAAGGAATACAAATTGGAAAGGAAGAAGTAAAACTGTCACTGTTTGCAGACGACATAATACTCTACATAGAAAATACTAAAGAAGTCAACAGAAAACTACAAGAGCTCATCAATAAATTTGGTAAAGTTGCAGGATACAAAATTAATACACAGAAATCTTTTGCATTTCTATACACTAACAATGAAAGATCAGAAAGAGAAATTAAGGAAACAATCTCATTTACCATTGCATCAAAAATAATTTTAAAAACCTAGAAATAAACCTACCTAAGGAGACAAAGAACCTCTACTCTGAAAATTATAAGATGATGAAAGAAATCAGAGATGACACAAACAGATGGAAGGATATATTATGTTCTTAGTTTGAAAGAATCAATATTGTCAAAATGAGTATATTACCCAAAGCAATCTACAGACTCAATGCAATACCTATCAAATGACCGATGGCATTTTTCACAGAACCAGAGCAAAATAATTTAAAATTTATATTGGAACACAAGAGACCCTGAATAGCCAAGCAATCTTGAGAAAGAAAAAAGGAGCTGGAGGAATCAGACTTCCTGACTTCAGGCTATACTACAAAGCTACAGTAATCAAAACAGTATGGTGCTGGCACAAAAACAGAAATATACATCAATGGAACAGGATAGAAAGTTCAGAGATAAAACCACTCACCTATGGTCAATCAATTTATGACAGAGGAGGTAAGAATATACAATGGAGAAAAGCCAGTCTCTTCAATAAGTGGTGCTGGGGAAGTGGACAGCTACATGTAAAGAATGAAATTAGAACATTCTCTAACACCATACACAAAAATAAACTCAAAATGGATTAAAGACCTAAATGTAAGTTCAGACACTATCAAACTCTTAGAGGAAAACATAGGCAGAACACTCTTTGACATAAATCACAGCAAGACCTTCTTTGACCCACCTCCTAGAGTAATGAAAGTAAAAACAAAAGTAAACAAATGGGACCTAATTAAACTTAAAAGCTTTGCACAGCAAAGGAAACCATAAACAAGATGAAAATTAACCCTTTGAGTAGGAGAAAATATTTGCAATTGAACTGACTGACAAGTGATTAATCTCCAAAATATATAGAGTTCATGCAGCTCAATATCAAAAATCAAATAACATAATCAAAAAATGGGCATATCTAAATAGGCATTTCTCCAAAGTAGACATACAGATTGCCAAAAGTACATGAAAATATGCTCAATATCGCTAATTATTAGAGAAATGTATATCAAAACTACAATGAGGTATCACCTCACACCAAGCAGAATGGTCATCACTAAAATGTCTACAAACAATGAATGCTAGAGAGGGTGTGGAGAAAATTGAACCCTCCTACACTGTTGGTAGGAATGTAAATTGGTACAGTCACTATGGAAAACACTATGGAGGTTCCTTATAAAACTAAAAGTAGATTTACCATATGATCCAGCAACCCAACAACTGGGCATATATACAGAGAAAACCATAATTTAAAAAGATATATACACCCCAACATTCATTGCAGCACTATTTACAATAACCAAGACCTGGAAGCAACCTAAATGTCCGTGAACAGAGGAATGGGTAAAGGAGGTGTGGTTCACATATACAGTAGAATATTACTCAGCCATAAAAAAGAATGAAATAATGCCATTTCCACCAACATGGATGAACCTAGAGATTGTTATACTACATGAATTAAGTCAGAGATAGAAAGGCAGATATCACATGATATCACTTATATGTGGAATCTAAAAATAATGATACAAATGAACTTATTTACAAAACAGAAACAGACTCCCAGACATAGAATAAAAATTTATGGTTACCAAAGGGGAAGGTGGGAGTAGGGATAAATCACGAGTTTCAGATTAATATATACACACTACTGTATATAAAATAGATAATCAACAAACACCTACTGTATAGCACAGGGAGCTCTACTCAATATTACATAATAACCATATGGGAAAAAATCTGAAGAAGAATGAATATATGTATATGTATAACTGAATCACTTCAGTGTATACCTGAAACTAACACAACATTGTAAATCAGCTATACTCCAATATAAAATAAAAATTAAATTAAATGTTTAAAATGTTATGCTAAGATATGATGGGTTTGTTATTTTTTAATAAATTAACAAATATATACTTAAAAAAAAAACAAATAGAATGACAAAATGACAGGCCGATGTAAGCAGAAATTTTGTGTGAAAGCTTCTGAGAAACCACATTAACATATAGCTGGATTACTTTACACATTTTTATGTTCCCTTTCTTTGTCCTGCAACCTGGAATGCAGATGTCAATTCCGGAACTTAAACAATCTTTTTTACACTGAGGACTATGGGCTACCATATTAGATTTGTAAGAAGCCTGTGTCCCTGACAAACTCTTGAAGCCATACATTGGCCCTGAAAAGCCTTGCTCCAGACTTAAGTTATAAGGAAAAAAGAGAGCAGAAAAAATATCAAACAAACAAACAAAAAAACTACCTTCCTTACTTATATTTTGAAGAATTCTTTCATAACTTAATACTTAATATACATTATCCTGATTTGACAGTTGAATCGTATGAGATCCAGGTAACTTATTTCATCTGTCCAAGGTCATAGAAATCTATATACATGATGATATTTCTAGAATCCATGTTTTTGAGCCTTGGTTCATTACTCTTGCTATTTACATTATGCCTGCAACATTTAATGAGGTCTGTATAGGAGATACCATGCTTTAGGATAACTTGTAGGATTTATAGTCAGACAAACTTGTTCACCTGGAAAATAGGAATACTGTTGGGAGTACCTCCTTGGGAATTTACTGGTAGCTTGGAGAAAATTTTATATTAAAGACTAGGAGTTCCAACAGTTCATCACATTATAATTTGTTCTACATAAATGGAAGTCTAATTCCATCTGTGACCACTACATGACTATTTCTGCTTCATCAAAAATGAATGCGTTTGGGGCTTCCCTGGTGGCACAGTGGTTGAGAATCTGCCTGCCAATGCAGGGGACACGGGTTCGAGCCCTGGTCTGGGAAGATCCCACATGCCGTGGAGCAACTAGGCCCGTGAGCCACAACTACTGAGCCTGCGTGTCTGGAGCCTGTGCTCCGCAACAAGAGAGGCCGTGATAGTGAGAGGCCCGTGCACCGCGATGAAGAGTGGCCCGCACTTGCCTCAACTAGAGAAAGCCCTCGCACAGAAACAAAGACCCAGCACAGCCAAAAATCAAATAAATAAATTAAAAAAAAAAAGAATGTGTTTGAATATCTGTAGATATAAATATATATTTACACTTAGCACACTTTCCACAGTGAGAGTTTTGATGTGCTGTTTTGAAATTCTGATTCTTAAAGGAATCTGTTAAATGTTATTAATATGAATGGCTAATAACATAATATTTATACCTAAGTATTTGAGACTCTAGCAAATCAATAAGGTAATATAAGTCGGAACCAAAAAGTTACAACTGGTGAACCTCTAGACTAGGGAAAGGAATCCCTCATCATTAAAGGGTAATGCAAAGTTCTAATCTTGGGGAGGGGTGAGTCCAAGCATCAGAATTAGAGTAGAATTTTATCATAGACTCTCAGTGTCAAAATGGGACTATACCTAACTCCTGCCCACACCTAATACACCCTCATGTACACACACAAACTCTTTTCATGTTTATAAAATAATTTAAGTCTTCTAGAGCATACTCTCATCTGATGCTGAGAACCTTCTATAACATTTAATCAATTGAATCATTTATTTTAAGAATACCTATTACATGAAATTACTCTTTTAGGAACCAATAGGTCATAAAAAATAAATAAGGCAAGGGACTTTTGTCTTCAAGTATTAGAGTTTAGTGCCAAGGCAGACATGGGAAAATTAAGAACAAAGTTAGATGAAATAAAAAATACAAAGTGTTTCAATTCTGCCAAACTCCCCCACTTGTAAAAATATCAGAAACTCAACATACTGGGTTACATTTTTTTTCATCTTTGGCCTGCAGATACTCTTACCTTTTTTTACAGGTTTCATATATTGATTAGTGGTAGTATGTGTAAATTGCACAAAATAGTCCATGACATATATTTTATGTTCAGGAATGGTTGTATTAACTATAATGAGAAGAGAGTTATGATAATGCAAAGGATCTGTGGTTAAAAAAATGAAGAAAATGTTGAAAAATGCTTCCATTGGAAGGGTGAATTTTAAGTGAAACTTGAAGATATACACATTTTTTAATCTAATTGGAAAAATCTATATATACAAAAGATATAAAGAATACTATCATGCACATCTATGTGTTAAATATCTAGCACCATTGCATTTCAAAAATTTGTCACATTTGTTTTAGGTTTATTTGAGGAAAGAAAATATTACAGTTTTTTTTTTTAAGACATCTGTGTACCTCTTAGAATAAATATCTCTGCATTTCTCCATTCCTGGAGTAAATAATATTATTAAATGGGATTTGTCATTCTACTACATGGAAAGACAGAATTCTAAGATGGTTCCCAAGATTCCCAGCATTGGTATACACATACCTTCTCCCATTTTTCAATCCAACAGTAATATAGGGACTACTGTGATTGGATTTAATCAGGAAGCCCTTAAAAGAACTGTTCCTGGTGAAAGAGATTCAAAGCCTCAAAGCATAAGAGAGATTCAGCGTCGTTGGAGAGGGGTTAGAGGTGGGGGTGGGGAGTGGAAGGGCATTCTCCACTGTTAGCTGTGAAGAGGGCCATGTGGCTAGGAATGCAGGCAGCCTTTAGCTGTTTAGAGTGACCCCAGCTAACAAACATCAAGGGAACTAGTACTTCAGTTATACACTACAGGAAACCGAATTCTTCCAACAATCTAAATGAACTTGGAAGAGAACTTCAGGCCTCTGATGAGATCCAGTCCTGGTCAATACTTTGATGCCAATCTTCTGAGACCCTGAGCAAAGAACCCAGTCACCCAGTGCTCTTACCTCTGACCTGCAGAACTGTGAGCTAATAAATGGGTTTTGTTTTAAGCCACTATGTTTGTGGTCATTTGTTATGCAGAAATAGAAAAATTAACATAAGTTTTCACATTAAAACTATATATCTGTATATCTATATCCATATCAAATGTTTTAAAGCTCTTGAAAACAGCATAGAATTCTGCAGCTTTTTTCTCTGGGACATTATATTTTTGAGATTAAACCATTTGGATATATGTAGTTCTACTTTAGTAATTTTTATTTAACATGGATCAGCAAACTTTTTCTATAAAGTGCAAAATAGTAAATATTTTAGTCTAAGTCTAAATACATACAGTCTCTGTGGTAACCATTCAACTCTGCCTTTATAGGGTAAAAACAATTATAGATAATACATAAATGAATTGGTGACCATGTTACATTAAAGACTGAAAAAACCTAAGGAATAATAGCAACTAAATGTGATGTGGGATCACATTTAACGTTTCCTCAGTCTTTCTTTGTCTTAATTTTTTTGAAGAAAACTAATCTGTTATTTTATAGTATGTTCCTCAATTTTGGTTTATCTTATGTTTTATCAAGATTGAAACGAGATTCTGCTTTTTTGGCAACAATGTTATAAACATGATGTACGGTGCACGGTATGAAAGGATTCATGATAACAACACAACATTACTGGTGTTGTTAACCTTAATCACTTCGTTAAAGTGGTGTTTGTCTGGGTTTCTCCACTGTGAAATAACTCTGTTTCACTTTGTACTTAATAAATATCTTGAGGAAGATACTTTGAGACTATCCAAAAATCTGTTTCTCTTCAAATTTTCACCTACTAATTTTAGCATCTATCAGTGGATCTTGTCTGCAACAGTTATCACTGTTGATCTTCTATTTCTCTCTTTTCCACTTTAGCTTAACAAATGAATATAACATGGTGTCTTGTTTTATGATCATTTAGAGATTATAAGTGAAGTTGAATATTTTCACTCATATTTATTGACTCAGTAATTAATTTTCTTGGAATTGTCTTGAATCCTCCTTTACTTATTATTTTTTTATATTCAGTGTCTGTATGTTTTATTGGTTTGTTGATGCTTTTTATATATTGTAGATTCTAATATTTTGTCATATAGGTGTGTTGTAAATACATTTCCTGTTCATGTAGCTTGCATTTTAAAATGATGTATGTTATTTTTTTGTACTTAAGAATTATATTTTTATGTAATAAAATATGTGAAATTATGCATTATATTCTGTAACATTTTGCATCTTGTTTTCATAAATCCCTTTCCACACAAAGTTATAAAGTTATTCCATATTGTCTCCTTAAAATTTTCACTTTCATATTTAAGTATTTAATTCATCTGAATTTATTCATACATATGGTACAGTGGAAGGATATACTAATATTTTCCCCATTGGTTAATCTATTTTATCAGGAATAGTCTTATTACTTCCCCCCACTGAGCTGGAAAATTATTTTTTGTCATATATGGAAAATCTAAAACTATGTGGGGCTACTATTATGCCCTCCACTTTTTTTCAGTGTTTGATTTTGCTTCCTAGTGTCAATAACACAGTATTTTCATTTATGCAGCTTTAGTGTTTAAGTCTTGATATGTTGGGGAGTCCTTCCTTCTTTCTTTCCTGCATTGGAAAGGTTTCTTGACCTTTTATAATATACTTAGAATCAGTTGCTTGATTTTCATACAGATTAATTAATAACTATTTTTGGTATGCATCAAATTTAGATTAATTTAGTAAAAATTATTTTTAAGACACTAAGTCTTTCTATTTTTGAACATACTATAGCTCTTCATTCATGAAGGTATTCTTTTGTCAAAGGAAACAAAATACTTTCTTTTTATGTTAAATGTTATAGAACTCTTTTCCTAATACTCTAAAATAAAATGGCCTATTTCTATGTCACTTAAAATCAACATACATTTTTATATAAGTATGTTCAAGAGCATAAGAAACACTTAAAAATAATATTTCATCAATAGTATATAAGAATCTGAGGACTCATGGGGTGCTTTATGAAGGAGTTCCAGTCTGTAAAATTTTCCTCTTTTTTTTTCCTTCTAATATTTTGTGGCTAAGAGAGGAGGGTGAACTATTAAATGAATAAAAACATAGTAATTCTATCTTTGCATAATTTGTGTTTATAAATTGGTATGTAGTTAAACTCCAGCTACTAGTATTTAACAGAAAATTCTCATTGAGTTTGGGGAAACAATCACAAGCAAACATATGAAGACTGCCCAAAAGTGCAACAAATAACTCACTCTTGATTGTATACTGTAAACAGCCTGTTTGGGTGTATTTGTCTCTCTGTTGTAATAATTGGTCAGATCTATATGAATAAATGAACTTATATTGAAAGGTATTTGTGAAATGAGGGAATTTTGCATGGGGATATGACCTTTAAAAACAAAAGATCTATTTGACTTTATATAACTAACATTTATAATAAATTAGGAATAGCATGTCATATGAGCACATTACAATGAGAATGATTATGAAATATACACTATTTTGAGAAAAAGGTCAATAAAAATGTAAATTAAGTTTAATTAGGTCCCATTTGTTTATTTTTGTTTTTGCTTTCATTACTCTAGGAGGTGGATCGAAAAAGATCTTGCTGTGATTTAAAAGCTTTTGCACAGCAAAGGAAACCATCAACAAAATGAAAAGACAACCCTCAGATTGGGAGAAAATATTTGCAAAGAAAGCAACCAACAATGGATTAATCTCCAAAATATACAAACAGCTCATGAAGCTCAATATCAAAAAAATAAACAATCCAATCAAAAAATGGGCAGAAGACCTAAATAGACATTTCTCCAAAGAAGACGTACAGATGGTTGAAAAGCACACGAAAAGATGCTCAACATCACTAATTATTAGAGAAATGCAAATCGAAACTACAATGAGGTATCAACTCACACCAGTCAGAATGGCCATCATCAAAAAATCTACAAACAATAAATGCTGGAGAGGGTATGGAGAAAACGGAACCCTGCTACACTGTTGGTGGGAATGTAAGCTGGTACAGCCACTATGGAGAACAGTATGGAGATTCCTTAAAAAACTAAAAATAGTGCTACCATACGATCCAGCAATCCCACTCCTGGGCATATATCTGGAGGAAACCATAATTCGAAAAGATACATGCACCCCAATGTTCATTCCAACACTATTTACAATAGCCAGGACATGGAAGCAACCTGAATGTCCATCAACAGAGGAAGGGATAAAGAAGATGTGGTACATATATACAATGGAATATTACTCAGTCATAAAAAAGAACAAAATAATGCTATTTGTGGCAACATGGATGGATGTAGAGATTGTCATAATGAGTGAAGTAAGTCAGACAGAGAAAGACAAATATCGTATAATAATGCTTATATGTGGAATCTAAAAAAAAAGGCCACAATTGAACTTATCTACAAAACAGAAATAGAGTTACAGATGTAGAAAATAAATTTATGGTTACTGGAGGATAAGGAGGGGAGGAATAAATTGGAAGATAGGGATTGACACATATACACTACTATATATAAAATAGATAACTAATAAGGACCTACTTTATAGCACAGGGAACTCTACTCAATACTCTGTAATGGCCTATATGGGAAAAGAATCTAAAAAAGAGTAGATATATGTATGTGTATAACTGATTCACTCTGCTGTACACCTGAAACTAATACAACATTGTAAATCAACTATACCTCAATAACAATTTTTTTAAATGTAAATTAAACATACAGGACATGAAAAATAGAAGTTCTGGAAATCAATAGTAAATGATAGTACAATATAAGTGGGCAAAGTTTATTGATAGGCTATTCTCAGGATAGAGATAGTTATTACCAATATATATAAGAACATGATAATCTTCTCTTGTACCAAGTGAAATTTGTATTAAAATAATGAGACTAATTAACTGTATTATTCATCAGACAAAACAAAAGTTTGAAAACACCAATTCTTGGCAATAACCTGGAGTAATGGAAACTTTTATATATTTAATGTGGGAGTATGAATAGGACCAACCTACCTGGAGATTCCTTTGGAAATATGTATTAATGATTCAGCAATGCCTTTCCATGTACAGAGCAACTACATAGTCTCTATGCATAATATCCTTGCAGTGATTTGGAAAGATCTATAGGGGACTGTCTTAATGACTCCCAAAAGAATGTCTACATTACCAGGTGAGAAAATCAACTCTATGCCAAGAATAGAACAGAACATACTTTTTATTAGGATATAAAGACTTTGTGGCCACCATACATATACTATAAAGAAACATCTGCGCATATGCACAAAGAAATCCTAGCAGTGTTTGTAATAGTGAAAGAGAACAAACAAAAACAATGAAATCCCGAATGTCCAATAGCAAATGGATAGTTGTGATTGAATTCATATGTAGATTTAAAATTTATGACCCATTTTGCCATATTAGCTTATATATTAATATACACAAATTATTAAATACCTTGTTTAGTGAAAAGCCAGTAGCAAAGCACTATGTACCTAAACAATTTATGAGAAAATTAAATACAAACATCAATATTATATATTTTAAGAGTATTCATATTATACACACATTTATATGTGTATTCATTATACATACATAAACACATACATCCATACATACATATAGCCAATTAAAACATAGAACAGATAATCTATTCAGGTAGAATTGTTTTAGGATGATGATTTTCCTTGGGAAAGCACAGTCATACATATACTTTTTATGCTAAAAATATATCTGAAATAAGTATAGCAAATGTTAATATTTGTTGGAGCGTAAGTGTCTGTTATATTTTTTTCCCTCTACTTTTGCAAAATGTCATAATTTTAAGAAACAACAATAACAGCAAAAGTCAGAATGTGAAAAATATTACTAGGTCCTATGGAAGCCGAGGAGAAAGCACTAAATTTTGGCTAAGAGAAAACAGGGGTATTTTGCAGTGAATGATACTCACTTTAGATCTTTAATTATGCACAGAATTTCAGCAGACATATAAGAAGAGGGTCATTCCAAGCAGAGGCAATATTTGATCTGAGGTAGAGAAAAATATTTAGAAGGATATTTAAAGAGTGCAGAGGATATAGTAGAAGCATATTCAGGAAAATGCTGCTTGGGAGAAATTTTATGGAATTTAAGAACAAGGAAGCAGTAGAAGGAAGGAATTTGGTCAAAGTCAAATGTTGATGAAGTAGAAAACAGAATGGAGGCTGAGAGCAATCCATTGCAAATGAACTGATAAAAAATAAGGAGGCTTGGTGTAGCTTAATTTGAATTAAAAAGTGCAGTGAGACAGGGAAGCAGCAGCAGACATCCCAGGCCTTCTTTGGGTATGCTTATTGGAAAAGAAAAAATATATACATAAAAAATAACTTAGCTCAGTTGGTTAGATGAATGTTTCTTGTTGTTGTTTTGTCTTTTGATTTTAAGCATATAGGATACTTGGGCACATTTCTACTTTAAGGAAAAATAATCAGAAGAAACAATTATGAGGCCAGACCCTGGAGGACCTGGAGGAGATGGGCAAAACTATTATTTAGAGCAGGGGTAAAAGAATTTGGATAACAGGAGAGATATGTTTTTAAAAGCGGGAAAGAAGAACTGATGGTGAGACAGAGTGATAGTTAAATGGAAAGAAGATAATTGAAAGGCTTGTAGTAGAGGACCTAGATCTTTACAAATGAAGTGAGAAAAAAAAAAAAAGGAGTAGAGACAGTTTTGCCCGCTTGGAGAAGGTAGAGATAGTTTGGAAAGCATGATAAAGGGATTGAAATTAGTCACTGAATGAGGACATAAAGCCTCCCTGATGCACACTTCATCCCCACTGCTGGGTCCAGAGTTCATTCCATAGTCTCCTGAAGTTCCTCACCAGTTTGTGGTAACCCACTGTATTGTGACTATTTGTAAATCTATATTCCTTTCTGGAATGTTCACCTACATGTGCCAGGAACATGGAGTGTACTTAATGTTTCTCAAATGGATAAGCAAAATGTTGCATTAGTCAATTCATAAATTATATTTGAATTCTCTGTCTCTGATCCACACTCTGGCACCAGGGAGAAGCTCTATGAATTTAAACAGAAACTTCATGGGAATGTTACTAGAAATGGATAAGAACCTGAGCAGATGTACTTGTAGCATTCCCTTTTCTAAGAAGGAGGCCGTGTAGCATTGTATGTCAGAGTGTATGTCTGGAAGATAGACTATGTCACCACCAAACAACAGCTTGACATTGGGCATGTTGCTTTTCCTCTTTGTAAGAAAGGGTAAGCTTATCACGAGGACAGTTAGTCTCTTATAGTCAGTGCTCAGTTATTTTACTATCATTAGAAATAATTTTATTTCCTTAAGCTCCACCCATCAGATGCAGTGTGAAATCACTGAGGACTTCCTACGTTCATAGTAGTTTGAGGTATACTGTTGTTGTGTGAAGGTGGGAAGTGCTATGTTTTATCACTGAGTGGCTCGTTGGAAAGCACTTTATATTTTGCAATTAAATTTATATGTATATTCAGCTAATGACATGGATTAGAACTAAATCCCCTCACCCTCTCATTAAACTTTGCCATGCCATTTTTTAAAGATTTTATATGATGTACCCTTTTGTGAAAGTTTAAGTGCAAATTTAGGCAAAATAATTATACATTAATGGAAAACTACAGTGGTTAACTAAAATACCTTAGATAACTAAATTGAATATTTACTAGATGGATATGTCAAGTTTAGCAAAATTAAAATTTAATTAAACAGGCTACTGATGTAGTCTGACTGTTTTATGATTTCACTTGCAAAAATCTTTGTGTCTTAGAAGAGCATGGTGCTCTTATACTCTATAGAAGTAACTCCTATACATAATCTTGATTTTTGTTCCTCACATAAGTAGAATAATAAACTGGATGTCAGTTTACTTCAATTCATATGTTAAAAAGAAAAACATACCTATGTCAAAAAGACAGGAAGGGAATTTAAAAGATATCAGAATATGAAAAAGCCCAGATGGTTCATCTGCCTATAGGAGATAGAGGTAAGAATATTCTTTATCTAATTCTCTCTCACACAAAGGGAAAAATTAGTTCTTGAAATGAGTGGAATGAAACTTAAAGAGATGGAGAACAATACCTGGAGCACAAGTGCAGAAAAGGACACACTCAGAGAGTCATAGGGAAAAATATGAAAATTAGCAGAAAGGCAGTCCTCCTTCCTCACAGCACAGACATCAACCCTGTTGCCCTCTTTCCTAATCTGCACAAGTTGCCAGTGAGTGAGATCAAGGCACTGACTGTGTCTCATTTGGAAAGTGGGTCAAGTCATACCTGACATACTTACCTAATAAGATTGTAGGACCCAGAAGATAAGTACTCCTTGGAAAAATACAAAACATTAATGAATTATATAAGAGAGGGTTTACATGGTCAGATTGCAGCAGTGATGATAAAGTTAATGGTAGTATTTACACAGCAGCAAACAGGCAGATGTAAAGTGAAACATTCACTGTTCAATCAACTGGATAAAGGAGCTGCATAATGCCAAACATCTGAGTATTTGGAAACATCCAGACATTTAATAACACAGTTCCTAATTTTTTTAAATGGATTTCTCTTCAGAACCAGAGCATATTTCATACAAAGAAACTGGTTTCTGTCAACACTTCCTTTTTTCTTTTTTCTTTTTTTTTTTTTTTTAACCATAGTGGAATTACCTTGTATTCCCACCCTCTATTTGAAACATATTTCAAAGAAATTTTCAACTTAAAATAAAATGAATACACCTTCAAAGAGCAAAGATTTATCATTCTTCAGGATTCATAGTAAAGTCATACATCATAGGTTCTGAACACAATGATTAAAAGTGTTCAATAAAGGTCCAATAATAAAATAGATACACAGCAAGAGATTGTTAGAAGGACAAATTCATTTGGATATGTCAGTTCTGGTTTGTTTTAAAAAAAACACATTATTGTATTAGTTGCCACCTGAACTAAAAATAAGCTCTGTATTTTAAGGGAGAAACAATGTTGAGTAGTTTCCTTTTTAATCACCACCCTGATTCCTGTATACACATAGAATGAATGGTGAACTGAATCTTTTTAACATGTACTAGAATGAAACTTGTGTTGAAACTTGTGTTGGAACATCTACCATCTGTAGAAAAAAAACCAAGCAACATTTTAATCCCAGATCATGTGGTTATTGGAACTGAAGGATCTTAATTGCATCTTTAGGAATGGCAAGTGGATCTCTATTTGCTAGGCACTTAAATTCAATGCACTGCAATGTCTCTTCTCTTTGCACTTTCCTCAGTAATTGGATGTTGACTCTGTGCCTTCTGGCTAATTCAATGCTTATGCTGTTAAGATATAGACTGGATGCTTCTATATGAATACTTCCTGGCTTTAGTCCCTTATCCATCTTTTTCCCAGATTCCAATAATGAATTAGAGTCCTTCATTCACTGAAAGAATGTCTTTGGACTTGTTTATGCTTATACACTGCACTGTTCCCTTGACCTCAACTTTGCAGCTTGTGATGGTCCAACAGCCTGGCTTCCTTTAGAGACAACCATGTGCTTGGTTTTATAAAGCAGGGAGCTCTTTCTACCACAACAACCTAATTCTAGTCTCTACACACATCCTTGCACATACTTATCTAAAAAACACTGCTTTAACATGATACTTGCTGTTCAAAAAGCATCTGTGGGTCTTATTTTGATGGAGCATCATAATATACATCTTCTGCTTGGTTCTCAAGGATTTCTATAAACAAAATCTGCCATTCCTCCAGTTCTTATTTCTGAAAGTACTGTCACAGACTTCTGCTGAATATAGAACTTCTTCCTTACTTTCTTGGGAATATCATATTTATTACTGCTGTCATGAAAAAGTTTGTGTCATTCTTTCCATTAGTTATTTTTTTTAATTGAGATACAGTTTACAAAATGAGATACATAGGTTTTAACCGTATAATTCAATGCATTTTGATAAATGCATACACCTGTATAATCTACACCACTAATAAGATAACATTTCCATCACCTCAGAAATTTCCTATATTCCCCTCCCAGGATCCCCACTCCTCTGAATTCTGTCACCATAAATTAGTTTTGCTTGTTTTAAACTTCATACAAAAGGGTTACTAAAGTATGTACCCTTTTGTGTCCAGCTGCTTTTACTCAGCTTGTTGTTTCATTTATCAGTAAGTTATTTATTTTTATTGCTAAGTATTATTCCCTTGTATGAATATACTGTAACTTGTTTATCCATTCCCCTATTGATGGACATTCGAGTTGTTTTCAGTTGTTGTCTATTATGAATAAAGCTGCTGTGAACCTCTGTGATCAAATCTTTGTATAAACATACATTTTTAATTCTCATAGGTAAATACGTGAGAATGAAATTGCTGAATCATATAGTATGTGTAACTTTTTAAGAAACTAGTGTAAAACATAATAAACAGAAACTTCACTTAAAATAGAGTTGGCAGAACACTCTATGACATAAATCACAGCAAGATCCTTTTTGACCCGCCTCCTAGAGAAATGGAAATAAAAACAAAAATAAACAAATGGGACCTAATGAAACTTAAAAGCTTTTGCACAGCAAAGGAAACCATAAACAAGACGAAAAGACAACCCTCAGAATGGGAGAAAATATTTGCAAATGAAGCAACTGACAAAGGATTAATCTCCAAGATTTACAAGCAGCTCATGCAGCTAATAACAAAAAAACAAACAACCCAATCCAAAATTGGGCAGAAGACCTAAATAGACATTTCTCCAAAGAAGATATACAGATTGCCAACAGACACATGAAAGAATGCTCAACATCATTAATCATTAGAGAAATGCAAATCAAAACTACAATGAGATATCATCTCACACCAGTCAGAATGGCCATCATCAAAAAATCTAGAAACAATAAATGCTGGAGAGGGTGTGGAGAAAAGGGAACACTCTTGCACCGTTGGTGGGAATGTAAATTGATACAGCCACTATGGAGAACAGTATGGAGGTTCCTTAAAAAACTAAAAATAGAACTACCATACAATCCAGCAATCCCACTACTGGGCATATACCCTGAGAAAACCATAATTCAAAGAGTCATGTACCAAAATATTCATTGCAGCTCTATTTACAATAGCCAGGACATGGAAACAACCTAAGTGTCCATCATCGGATGAATGGATAAAGAAGATGTGGCACATATATACAATGGAATATTACTCAGCCATAAAAAGAAATGAAATGGAGGTATTTGTAGTGAGGTGGATGGAGTTAGAGTCTGTCATACAGAGTGAAGTAAGTCAGAAAGAGAAAAACAAATACAGTATGCTAACACATATATATGGAATCTAAGAAAAAAAAAAAAAGGCCATGAAGAACCTAGTGGCAAGACGGGAATAAAGACACAGACCTACTAGAGAATGGACTTGAGGATATGGGGAGGGGGAAGGGTAAGATGTGACAGGGTGAGAGAGTGTCATGGACATATATACACTACCAAATGTAAAATAGATAGCTAGTGGGAAGCAGCCGCATAGCACAGGGAGATCAGCTCGGTGCTTTGTGACCACCTAGAGGGGTGGGATAGGGAGGGTGGGAGGGAGGGAGATGCAAGAGGGAAGAGATATGGGAACATATGTATATGTATAACTGATTCACTTTGTTATAAAGCAGAAACTAACACACCATTGTAAAGCAATTATACTCCAATAAAGATGTTTAAAAAAAAAAAAATAGAGTTGGGAGGCCAGAATTGAGAGCTCCCATGCCCAATGATGATAGCAGAGCCCAACAGGAAGAAGAAAGAATTCCATTCCTTTCTTGGCAGGGATTCAGCCAATGAGAGACTGTCACAACTCAGTCAATGAAAAGCCACTTTACTTTGAGCTTTCACTTCCTCCAATGGACTCTTTGTTTACTATAGCCCTCCCAATTTCCCTTTCCCCTCCATAAAGAATTCTCTTTTTGTGGCATGGGAACTTGCACCTAGCTCACCTTGGTTGTCCAACCCCAAATTGCAATTCTTTGCTGATCCTGAGGAAACCCATTTTTGCTGGAGAAATAACTGACAGTGTATTTGTTTAAGTCAACACTAGCAAACTCTTTTTCAAAGTGGTTTTGCCACTGATAGAGTTTCAACTCTATCACAGGTAGAGCGCCTATTTCATCATATCTTCAATAAATTTGGGTTTGTGTTTCTTTATAATTTTAGCTATTCTGGCAGATGTGTAATGGTACGTCAATGCGATTTTAATTTAGATTTCCCAGATAACAATTAATATTGAACACATTTATATGTGTTTAATGAGCATTCATGTTTTCTTTGTTTCTTTTCATATGGGTAAAGAGTTCAATTTTATATTCCTTATAATGTTGTATGTTAAAGGAGTTTTAGATGCCATTTATCAGACTGAGGTATTTTTACAGTTTGCTGAGGATTTTCATCATGAATGTGTGTTGAATTTTGTCAACTGCTTTCTCTGGATCTGTCAAGAGACTAATAAAATTTTCCTTTATGTTATATTAATGCAGTGAATTATATTCATTGATTTTCAAAGATTGAACAAATCTTGCATTTCTGACCATGTAGTATTCTTTTTACACTTTACTGGATTCAGTTGCTAATATTCTTTTGAGGATCTTTGTGTCACTATCCATGACATACATTGATTTGTAATATTATTTTTTTTCCTTCAATGTCTCTGTCAGTTTTTGGTATCAGAGTTATGATCACCTTATAAAATGAGTTGGGTAGGGTTCCCTCCTCCTGTATTTTCTAAAAGAGTTTTTTAAAGACTTTTTTACTTCTTTCATAAATGTTTGAGAGAATTTACTGCTCTTTTGTCTAGCATCCAAAATTCTTCCTGGCTTTATACCACTCTACCGTCACTTTGTACTATTCTACCTCTCCCAGGTATTCTACAGTCCCCATCCAACTCAAAAGTGTTTTCTTCTATTAAACTTGCCTTAATATCATGAGCTGAGAGCAAGCTATCACTGCCCTTAAATCCAGACTTTCACAGCCATTTATCCACTGATTAGGTGCTTATCCTTTTCTGCATTTTTATTGCAATGATTAACCTTCATGTTTTACATTCCCTACAGGAGAGTAAGCTCCTCAAATTTATCTTAAATTTTTTTTGAATCAGAAGCACATAATACAGAATTTGTATCTAGTTAGCGATTCATTTTTTATTTAGTTAAAACTAATGGAAGGTGGACTTTTGCATCTGACCAACTTAAAGTAATATAACAGGGACTGTGTTTACCTTACCAATTGAAACAACTGCACCTGCCCCCATCCTAAGGACAAAATATATTAAAAATAGCTTTTAGAACACTACGCATCAGCAATGAAGGTCAATGATTCCTGTGAAATAGAAAATAAAATGAGCTAAAACCTATGATTGTCTTACCTGACTGACTAAAGAGAATTTCTGGGACACAGCACAAGGAGGTGAAACTCAGGCCAAACCCAGTGGATTCCTTGGGTTGAAGAGACAGAGCTGAATGTCCAGGGAGACCAAGGTGGATAAAGTTCACAGCACACCAAAGAAAACAGAACTCAGAGGGAAAACTCTGGAGATCTGCAAGGGCCTTCCTTAAAGAGTTCAGCAAAGAGCTGCTCAGTGAATTGCGTGA
This sequence comes from Eubalaena glacialis, assembly GCF_028564815.1. NCBI lineage: Eukaryota > Metazoa > Chordata > Mammalia > Artiodactyla > Balaenidae > Eubalaena > Eubalaena glacialis. The sequence goes on from NC_083730.1 coordinate 30,928,648, forward strand.
GAAAACTATCCAAGCCCAGGGATGTAAGACTGGTTGGCACTGACACAGGTGGGGAAATAATACCTGTTTCCACAACTTATACTGGAAATCTTCATGCTTCACAAGGCATTGGGTAGAAAACCCAGAAAGGCCTTGCATCAGTAGTGGAAAGTAATTAACCCAACACTAAATACTGCTCTGGGTCTCACCTAACACATTATTGATCAATTATACTATAGTAAAGCTGTTTAAAAAATAAAAATAAAAGATAAAAAAGAGTGTCATATGGAGCTTCTTGAAGATGATATAGATGTAGTGGCCCTTGTTCTCAATATTTTTACAGTAACTACAGGCACAGATTCCCAGTGTCTCTTTGTTATAGAGCCTATTGGTCAAAACCAATGATATCATATTTATAAGTGCATCTGCATACAAAAATGTATTTGTTAAATACATTTTTATTTGGAGCATTTTCTGTGAGCAAAAAAGCCTTCATCATTCACTCTGAAATTTTGTATGTAAATGCAAAGTAGCTTAAATAAAATAAGCATTCTTTATCATAAATAAAAATTAAAAAAAATAAAAATAAAAGGAATTTTTCCACTGTAATTCAGTTGAAAATATTTTGGAAAATTTTTTCTTTAATGTCATCTTTGACCCAGTGTATATTTAGGAATGTTTTGGGTTTTTTCCCCAAATGTTTGGGGACTTTTCAGATATCCCTCTCTTATTAATTTAACATTTAATTCTGCTTTCTCAAGAGAACTATTCTGTATAATATTAATTCTTTGGATTTTATGGAAACTATACTATTATCTAATCATAGGTATAATTCACAGTCGCTGTTTTTTGTTTCAGAATTCTAAGCTCTATACTCTGCCTTCTACTTTCAGCACTCACCAGAATGCTACCCTACCCAGCATCTCATTTTAGTCCAGTTGAGTTCTGATATCAACGTTCAAACCAAGTTTCTTTCCCCTTAGCTATGTCCAGCTAAGTTTGTAGTGATACAGTACTCTTTATGTTTCAACCCTCACTCCATACAGCAATAAATAATAAAGACATTACATTCTAATGGAGCATTTTGGGGCTTACTTACCTTAAGTGTGACTGGAATCACACAGGATGTTCCAATTGCATTTAAGTCCATATCCAGCTCTATATTACTTTAAATCCATAATGGAAGTTGAATTCTTTTGTGGAAACTTCAGCCATTAGAGAAAAATTATGTTACTTGTATGTCTCCTTTTTTACTCCTTTCCTTATCCACCATAGTTTTTATGACATCTTTTATGCACATTTTTATGTGCCTTACCACAGAATAAAAAATAACTAGCAAATTCTTTGTTAAGATGAATAAAAACTGTATGCCATTAATAATAATTATCTCTGTTTTAGTTAATTCTGCTTAGTTCATTTGGTTTATAAGTAAATGTGAGAGAAGAAAATATCACATGTTTCTATTTTCATTTATACATATTTCATATCTTCCCAAAGCTTCAATGTTAGTAAAGTTTCTATGGAATTACTATTTTTGTTAAAGCAAAGAACCTTCACTTAAACTAACACATGATATCTTTCTGAAAAAAAATTCTTTAAAATATGATTGAAATACCAAGTTTGTTATCAGTAGTTATCATGGTTTTTTCTCATTTAATTTTATTCTAACTAGCTATTTTACTTCGGACAAATGATGTCTTTTTCTCTAGGCCTCATTTTCCCACCAATGAAATAAAAGCTGGAGCAAATGTTCTCAAATATCTCTCCTAGTTCTGAAAATAGGGCACTATGATTCTACAATTCTACATTGTCTAGCTTATTGGGGAGAAACTAAGAGCAAAAATAATTGTTACCCCTCATTCCCTTACTGAGGTCCTTGTTATATGATCAAAGAAGGACTTTGGATGAAAAATTTACCACCTGTTGTTACAAAGTCTGCTTAGTTTTGATTACTGAGATTTTTTTTTTTAAAAACCTTGAACCACTTGGTGCAATCATTAAACTCAATGATTTTGTGGGGGGTAGGAGAAGTGGATGACAGTGGTCAAAAGGCACCAATTTCTAATTATAAGATACGTAAGTTATGGAGATGTAATGTACAGCATGGAGACTATAGTTAAAATACTGTACTGTATATTTAAAAGTTTCTAAGAAAGTAGAACTTAAACCTTCTCATTACAAGAAAAAAATTGTAACTATGTGAGATGGTGAATGTTAACTAAACTTATTGTTCTGATCATTTTGCAATACACACATATATCAAATCAAATCAATACAATATTATATACCAATTATATCTTAATAAAACTGGAAAAATTAAAAAAATGTTTATTTAATAAAAAGAGTAAATCCTAAGAGTTCTCACCACAAGAAAAAATAGATTTTTTATTTTGTGTCTATATGAGATGATGGATGTTCACTAAAGTTGTGGTAATCATTTCATGATGTATATAAGTCAAATAATTATGCTGATTAAACTTATACAGTGTTATGTGTCAATTATAGGTCAATAAAATAGGAAGAAAAAATTTAACCAAATAAGTTACAAAAAACCTCAGTGACCCACAAGAAATTAGCCAAAGTAATCCAAATCAATCAGAGGCTCCTCTTTTTTGGCTCTTCCTTCCCAACCCTAGTGCATTTCAACTAGTAAAGCCAACATATGAAATGGTAATAGTGGTTACACAATAAATAGTCTCTCCTTAAATGTTCAACAGGTTGCTGAAGAGTCAAAATGACAGTTTCATTCAGCTACGTATATAGGAATTACTTTTTCTTTTCCAATGATTCCTTTCTCTTTTTCTCACCAAAAGCTTTGTTCCAGCAGGCAGTAGAGAGGAGCAAAACTAAATTAAATGGGTCTACTATTTCCTGGAGCCTCAATTATGCTCCAGGCTTGAATTAAGAACAGCCCAAGTTGTGACACATAGCTGGTTTGATCTGGTCCACCCTTGTAGCAAAACTTAAAATCTTGATGGGGCTGGCCCCAATGAGAAAGGATGACTTTTGCTGGGAGAAAAATGTATAGTCTGAGTTCTGTTTAGCCCCAAGCACTGAGTATGCTTCCCTGACGGGTCATCAAAGCCTCTGTGCAGATGACATCTCAGTCAGCCCAGGGAATCAGATGTCACAGGAGGAAAGAGAAGTGGTTTGCAGACACCAGGATACATACCTTTTATACTCTCAGCACTGTTGGGAGAATCCTAAAACCCTCCTGTAAGTTTGGCTTTCCACTGAATCAGGAATCCTAACCTTGACAAATTCTGCTTAACTTTGCTTTCTCCTTCTAACAAACATAGGGTTCCCGAATTTGTAACCTGGGAACTGCCTGTTTTCCAATCTTTTACAGAGATGGTTAAATATCCAAAATCTCAAGCCCTACTGCGGGACCTACTGAATCCAGTATGAAAGTGTGCCAAGGGATCTACATGTTTAAGAATTTCCCCCACACTTCTCCCATACATTATTTTCCAATAATGAACATTAGCAGCAAGAACCTGCTTCTTTACAGAGTATAAATCTTCCTCAAACAAATGAAAATGTACTTAACTTCTCTTACAAATGAAATGGCCCAAGTCAAATCTATTATTTTTTCCAGGAATTAGAATTAACTTCAAGCTTATCTTTATAAGCCAATAAAATCTGCATTAATTTATAGTTAATCACAATCACTATTACCCTATAAAAATGGTAAGAAAAAATAAATTATACACATACACAGATATATATTAGATAAGTAGATATTATTTAGATTTATCTATATATCTAGATCTGTATATTTAAATTATATATATATATAATCTAGATATTTAGATATTATATGTATATATCTCACACTCTATATATAGATATAGATGGAGATATGTATCTATAGATATATATCTAGATAGATAGATGATTGATAGATAGATACATACGTACAGATAATAGAGAGCAAGACAAGAAAATGGGTAGGTTCTAGAGTTCTCATTTTCACAGCTGGCCACAAAGCTAGGTTAGTATATTTAACTTATTTTCTCCACTGCTCTTTCAATATTCCTCTTGCCCTTAACCAGAATCTAGTTTGTCAAGAATATTTTACTGGAGGGACAATTCATGTCATAAACCCTGAAGAATCTAAGTCTCTGATGGTTCACAATGTGATTAAAATCACCAGAGAGATAGATAGATAGATAGATAGATAGATAGATAGATAGATAGATAGATAGATAGATAGACATAGATAGATATACTTTGCATTTTAATCTGAGGCAGTTTTGAGTATGAGAGGGTTATTAATAATTATGCTAGTATAAGGTGTATAAATGAAGACAGTCTCAGGCAAACCCGGACATTTGTTTGCCCTCTGTATACGTGGGTTTCTACATTACACCATTGAATCATTTTGATGGACATGGCTGTACTAGGAGAAACTTTAGAGTATCCCATGTGTTCCATACCCATTCCTCCTTATTTCCATTATGTACCAGTATATCAATTTCTGTATAATAGTCAATATTGAGTGCCCTAACAAACATAGAGTGCACAGAAGAGTTATCCTTTTATGTTGGATTGTTCAATATCATGAGGAACCAAAAATAGCTAAGTGGCAATCCAAACCTCCACTTAAAATGAAGTATTGTATCGTCTTCTTTCTTGGGTACAAAACCCCTAAGCCTGAAGTGCCTAAAGTCAAATTATTAGTAAACATGCTTTTCATGAATAGTTCATTATGTATTAATATTGAGAGGAGCACATCACATTTCCATACTGTGTTTCTCTATCATTGTACTTTGGTTATGGGAAAGGAGCATTGTATATTGGAAATCAATTCCTAGTTGGCTTTGTAACTGATTCTTCAAAAGGTCAGTCCACTGTGCATTAGTACAACTTTTTCTGAGTGATGTAAAGCCAGTGAATGTCTTCAACATAAGCTCATTGCTACACATTTTTGCTGCCAAATAAGTATTTTTTTAATCAGAAGCAATGTAGTCTGGGATATTACAGTGGCGAATAAAGCATTCTGGCAGTTCATAGATATTATTGCTGGCAGATATGTCTTGAAAAGTTAATTCAAATCCATATCCAATATAAGCAAAGTCCAAAAGAGGACAAACCATTGTCTAATCCATAATGGATGGTTTCCAATACAACTGTTCTGGCAACAGATGACTGGGTGGTCTCCCCAAATATGTTGATAGATTGGGTATTCAGTAGTAGTATCAAGATTGGTCTTGTTGAGGATCATACTTGTTTTTGAACCCATAAACAATTTATCTCTTTTTCAGGAGCCAAATGAACCAGCACAGAAGTGAAATAATAAAATCGGCAGATGATAGATAGATAGATAGATAGATAGATAGATAGATAGATAGATAGATATCCCTGTTTCTTGAAACAGGGCTCCTAAACCCATGTAAATAAGAGAATAGTTTTTTTTTTTTCTAACATTTAGTCTTTGACCAGTTCCCAACACAGAGCTCCTAACACTCTTGCAATTTCCTAACTGATAAGAGCACTAAAAGCATCTTTTTTTCTAATATTTGTTCTGTGACCCCAGTTCCTGACACAGAGTTCCTAAAATCCCTTGGAATTTTCTGGGTAATAGGAGTGTCTTTTATTCTAATGAGATGACTCTGTGTAGGCTTCTAGATGGCTCCAGGATGGGGGCTGGTCACCAAATATCAAACCATGAATAAAGCTTGGAACTTTCATCCCCACCCCCTAATTCTCCAGAAAAGGGAGAGGGGCTGGAAATAGAGTTAATAATCTATCATGCCTACCTAATTAAGCCTCCCTAAAAATCCCAATAGTATGGGGCTTGGGAAACTTCCAGGTAGGTTGACACATCCATGTACTAGAGGGTGACGCACCCTAACTTAATGGGGACAGAAGCTGCTACACTCCCAAGATCTTCCCCGACATACCTCTTCATCTGGTTATTCATGTGTATCCTAAACCACATCCTTTATTATGTAATAAACTGGTTAATGCAAGTAAGTGTTTCCCTGAGTTCTGTTTTAGCAAACACACAAATTCAAGAGGGAGGTCATGGGAATCTCTGATTTGTAGCCAAGTCGGACAGAAGTTGTAGAACCTGGGAACCTGCTACTTACAATTGGCTTCTGAAGTGGGGGACAGTCTCATGGTACTGAGCCCTTAATCTGTAAAATCTGCACTAACACTTCTTATGTCAGAATTAAATTGAATTGTAGGACACCCAGATGATATCACAGAAAATTATTTGATGTGGGGAAAAAAAAACCCTCACATCTGGCGTCAGAAGTGTTGTGAGTGCAGTAATAGTGTGACAGGAAAGAAGAAACACACAGGAGGAAAGGTTTTTCCTATATACTGAGGAAAAAGGCTGAAAGGGTTACCTTGTTCATCAGGTTATTGAGAAAACAGTGAACATTTCATAAAAATACATCATTTTTGTTATCATATAATGGGTTTATTGTTATTTTAAATAAATTATTAGATAAATATTTTAATTTTTTCACAACTTCAGTTTCTAATACAGCAAGTCTCAGAAGATACAATCCACAGAAACAAAAACTCTTTGGGGTTTTCAAAAAATTTTAAGAACATAAACGACTCCTGAGATGAAAAAGTTTGAGATCAGCCTCTCTAAAGATCACTGGTTATCCACTGAGAACAACAGAGCTTTTCTCCAAACCTCTAGGAGGCCACACTGTGAT